>NC_085139.1:237462473-237543274 GCF_024139115.2 Armigeres subalbatus | reverse complement strand
AGTTACGTATTGCCTTCCGAAACTGGTACGAATTGAAGGAATTCGAATTCCGGGTAGAATTTTGAAGGAATTCCTTCCGAATTTCGAAGGAACTTCCGAATTCAGAAGGGAATCTTCCGAATTCCGGAAGGAATCTTCCGAATTCCCGAAGGAATTCTTCCAATTCCGAAGGGAATTCCGAATTCCGAAGGAATTCTTCCGATTCCGAAGGGAATTCTTCCGAATTCCGGAAGGGAATTCTTCCGAATTCCGGAAGGAATTCCTTCCGAATTCCGAAGGAATTCTTCGAATTCTGGAAGGAATTCTTCGAATCTGAAGGAATTCTTCCGAATCTCGAAGGAATCTGATTCCGGAAGGGTCTGATTCCGGAAGGGAATTCTCCGAATTCCTGGAAGGAATTCTTCCGATCCTGTGAAGGAATTCTTCCGATTCCGGAATCTTCCATCTGGAAGGAATTCTTCCGAATTCTGAAGGAATTCTTCCGAATCCTGGAAGGAACCCGATTCCGGAAGGAATCTGATTCTGAAGGAATTTCGAATTCGGAAGGAATTCTTCCGATCCTGGAAGGAATTCTGACCTGAAGGAATTCCTTCCGAATTCGAAGTGAATTCCTTCCGAATTTGAAGGAATTCTTCCGAATCTGGAAGGAATCTGAATTCCGAAGGAATCTTCCGAATTCGAAGGAATTCTTCGAATTCGGAAGAATTCTTCCGATCCGGAAGGGAATTCTTCCGAATTCCGGAAGGAATTCTTCCGAATTCGAAGGAATTCTTCCGAATTCCGGAAGGGAATTCTTCCGATCTCGGAAGGAATTCCTTCCGAATTAGGAATTCTTCCGAATTCGAAGGAATTCTTCCGAATTCCGGAAGGAATTCTGAATTCCTGAAGGAATTCTTCCGAATTCCGGAAGAATTCTTCCGAATTCCTGGAAGGAATTCTTCCGAATTTGGAAGGGAATTCCGAATTCGAAGGAATCTTCCATCCGGAAGGGAATTCTTCCGAATTCCGGAAGGAATTCCTTCCGAATTCGAAGGAATTCTTCCGACTGGAAGAATTGAATTCGAAGGAATTCTTCCACCTGGAAGGAATTCTTCCGAATTCGAAGGGAATTCTTCCGAATTTGAAGGAATTCTTCCGAATTCGAAGGAATTCTTCCGAATTGGAAGGAATTTTCCGAATTCCGAAGAGAATCTTCCGAATTCCGGAAGGAATTCTTCCGAATTCCGAAGGAATTCTTCCGAATTTTGGAATTCTTCCGAATTCCGGAAGGGAATTCTTCCGACTGAAGGAATTTACCGAAGGAATCTTCCGAATTCCGAAGGAATTCCAATTCCGAATTCGAAGGAATTCTTCCGAATTCGAAGGAATCTGAATCTGAAGGGAATTCTTCCGAATTCCGAATTCTTCCGATCCTGAAGGAATCTTCCGACCGAAGGGAATTCTTCCGATCCCTGAAGGAATTCTTCCGACTGGAAGGAATTCTTCCGAATTCCGGAAGGGAATTTTCCGATTCCGGAAGGAATTCTCTTCCGAATTCGGAAGGAATTCTTCCGAATTCCGAAGGAATTGATTCGAAGGAATTCTTCCCATTCCGGAAGGAATTCCTTCCGAATTCCGAAGGAATTCTCCGAATTCCGAAGGAATTCTTCCGAATTCGAAGGAATTCTTCCGAATTCGGAAGGAATTTGAATCTGGAAGGGAATTCTTCCGAATTCCGAAGGAATTCTTCCGAATCGGAAGGATCTTCCGAATTCCGGAGGGAATTCTTCCGAATCTGAAGGGAATTCTTCCGAATTCCGGAAGGAACTTCCGAATTCCGGAAGGCCAATTCCGGAGCGGAATCTTCCGACCCGAAGGAAATCTTCCGAATTCCGGAAGGAATTCTTCCGACTCCGGAAGGAATTCTTCCGAATTCGAAGGAATTCTTCCGAATTCCGGAAGGAATTCTTCCGAATCTGAAGGAATTCTGACTCGAAGGAATTCCCGACTGAAGGAATTCTTGAATTCCGAAGAATCTCCGACGAAGGAATTCTCCGAATTTCGGAAGGAATTCTTCCGACTCGGAAGGAATTCTCCGAATTCCGGGAAGGGAATTCCTTCCGAATTCTGAAGGGAATTCTTCCGAATTCCGGAAGGAATTCTTCGAATTTGGAAGGAATTCTTCCGAATTCTTTAGAAGGAATTCTTCCGAATTCCGGAAGGAATTCTTCCGAATCCGGAAGGAATTCCTCCTGAATTCCGGAAGGGAATTCTTCCGAATCTGGAAGGGTTCTTCGAATTCCGGAAGGAATTCTTCCGAATTCCGGAAGGAAATTTTCCGAATTCTGAAGGTAACCTGAATCTGAAGGATTCTTCCAATCTGAAGGGATTCCGAATTCCGGAAGGGAATTCCTGAATTCCGAAGGGAATTCTTCCGAATTCCGGAAGGGAATCTTTCCGAATTCCGGAAGGAATTCTTCCGAATTCGGAAGGGAATCTTCCGATCTCCGGAAGGGAATTCGACCGAAGGAATTCTTCCGAATTCCGAAGGAATTCCGACTGGAAGGAATTCTTCAATTCCGAAGGAATTCTTCCGAATTCCGAAGGAATTCTTCCGAATTCGGAAGGGAATTCTTCCGAATTCGAAGGGAATTCATCCGAATTCGGAAGGGAATTCTTCCGATTCGGAAGGAATTCTTTCGAATTCCGGAAGGAATTCTTCCGAATTCGGAAGGAATTCTTCCGAATTCGAAGGGTTCTTCAATTCCGAAAATTTTTCGAATCGAAGGATTTTTGAACGAATTTTCTCAAATTCGGAAGGAATTTAATCGAATTTAGAAGATTCTTTCACGACGAATTCTTTAAAGGATTTTATTATGATTCGATAATTGTCTATATTTTATTTGGACCAAATTACTCCATTAATAAGGATGAATTCTCTCTTATATTCAAGCGTTTATGGCGAGAATCTTGAACATTTTATGTTCTCAAATCGAAGCTGCGAACAAATTTGAACACATGTTAAACAGCTGCATAAAGTTCAGCCATCCGATTAACAAATTAGATCTAAATTTCCTAATTATATTTCAAGAAGCTGTTCATTTTGTTCTAGCCATTTTGATTTAGCATATTCCAGGCTCTGGTAAAACCACAGTTTAATCGACCATCTGTTCAAACTAGAAGCCCGCGCCTCTTGCTTCAAATCTTCTCCCGTCTCGTGCCCCATTCATTAAGCTATTTAACAATGGCGTAGTCATATCCAGTTGCATACATAGAGCGCGACTTACACACGGCAAACCGCATAACGAAATAATGGAGCAGCAACGGGAACAAGCGCCGGATTGTGTGCCGTAAATCTGCGACAAATTAGCGCTGATTTCACACTTCACGATATATATGGGCCCTCCATCCCTCCCAAATTAAGTTGATTAAAAAGGCGAGTTAACAACTCACTTCACCGTTGCGATGTTTAGAGAACGTGTCCGTCCACGGAGTAACGATTATGTGCTCGCGTCCAAATTTGTCCAACTCTTCAGACTGAAACGTGCTCCGGTGAAAGTTTCCGCCTCATCATCATCAATGGCCATATGTGTAATGTCCTTCGACCTCGAGGGCAAATGGGTTCAGATGGGATGCGGTGCACTTGAGAGGAGGATTTTGGCAACGTACTTGTGCGGTGCAAAACCCGCCCAAATGGACACAAAGAGCACTTTCCTTCTTTGAGGTTCGCTCAATTGGGATGAGCGTTCAATATCTTCATCCTTATGTTGGGGGTTTTCCGAAAACACTTCACGAAAGCTGACAACTTCATCGAAAAGGATAGGAAAACAGTAACCATGGTATGTTTTCCGGTGTTTCGAAGAATTTCAGTTAATCTGCTCGACCTCATGCGGCTGTCCCTTTCCCAACAAAAGTGAGTCAGTGAGTTAGTCCCACCACACGTTTTGTGAAGCCGAAGTTAGTCAAATTCTGCAAGGAAAGCAAAATCCAATATTCGTCCAGACCGGTCCAATCAAAGCAAAGACGTGGTTGTGGTCATCCGCCTGTCGTCAATCCATCAACCCGTTAGAGCGGATCCGGTTTTCCCCCAGCGGTAGCATTTTCGTCTTTTTTTTTCGTTGGTACATGGAAATCTTCCACCACTCACACGTCCCATCATCGGGACGCTATCCTTTCACGGTTTTGGTGGCAGAGATGGAGAATTCAAAAGAGGATCGGACTTATTTCAAAAGCGATTCATGCCAGGTGACGGCGGCAAGCTGGCTGGTGATGATGACGATGATGATGGTTTGGGGATCGGAACGGAAGCCATCAACTGCAGACCGGGACGGATGGGAAATAAGGAAGAATGGTACAGAAAGGATGACCGATGTAGACTTTGAACCTGGGAAACAGACTTCCCTGTGCGGGTGTTAGTGTTTCAATTGAACGCTCTGCGCTTCGACGTTTTAGATTAGGTAAGAAAACGTGGAACTTGTACGCTAAATATTGACTCATTCTTGGTTCTCAATTTCATCAAATTTTGCTTGTATCAATTTTAGGCTTGTTAAAATTAAATGAAGGATTCCTTTCAAAGCCCTGCAGCAAAGAAAAGGATGAAAGTTGATATAAATTTTACCATGCAACAAATCAAATTTTAGTAGACTTCAATGACCACATACGTAGAATAATGCTCAAACAATCCAAGGTAAAATTTTACTTGAAGATCGTTCGCAGGATATTATACGATCCTACTTATTTTTCATCCACTTGAAATCCATCGACATTTGATTTGGCTTTAAATCAGTATGTACTGGAAAAGGTCGTGATCGCTTTGGTAACATTGAGAGCAAAGCGCTTTTTCTATTTCAAGCGATCAAACGATAGAATCTTGTCTTTGATCAATTTCGCATGAAAGGCAAATGAAAGAATTTAGTGCTTTTTATTTAAAAAATTAATATTTCTAAATTATTTAATAGATACATGCAAAAGAATAGTGACTAGTCGATAAATGAATAATGTTCCTTTTAATTCACCGAGTTGAAAATGGTAATGAATACAAAAGTAAAGCAGAAATTGCCACCTTCGCCCTGTCACGGTCAAATATTTTGGAGATTTTGTAGCATGCATCCATCCTTCACGTTTTCATAAATATTGAAAAGAAGCAGATATGTGAATATCGTGACATCTCTCAATGAAAATGAGAACGTAGTACTGTAAATAATTCAAGTCAGTTGTAAGGCTAATTGATAACCATGTTGACTTTGACTCGGAGCACCTTTCTGCGACGTTTTAATTTCCACGAGAAAATCTATTCATAATCCAATTAACTTAATTTCTAGTTATCATAGAGCTGATTGGGATTTATATAAGATATTAATGTTTAAATTTCTCTGGATACTAAAAGTGATATTAACAAGGTTTTTGTATAAGACAAACTTGATTGCATTGCACCCTAAATGTGGAAATCTTAATTCATCTCCATTATTATTGACAACGATGTTTAGCCACTGACCCGATTTAAAATTTTGAGACGAAGGCAACACCAAAGAACTCGCAATCCCGCTCTGAAAGTGATATTGCAAGATTTGCAAAACTAAATTAAAAATCGTTTCGCTATACTGAGGAACAAATACCTTGAGAATATTAATGTCTCAAAGTTGATCCTAGTTCGAATCAGTATACTAAAAATATGGAGAGGAGTTTAGAGTGTTTTATAGAAAATAGTTTTTGGCCATAACTTCTGATTCCATAGTGACAGTTCAAAGTCAATTTGTTGCCTTAAAAGAAGGTATGTTTCTAGGTATATCAAGGCAATGACTGCTGCATTATAGCAATAAGAAAATATTTCAGTTTTATAAGTTTTTAAATTATGAGATGTTTCACAACGGAGAGTTAAAAAGCGATGTATCCCAATAAAGTTATCAGTTAAAGTAGAACTTGAATACTCAAAGGTGAATTTTGTGGTGCCCAGTTTTTCCTGGAAAGTGACCATGTGGATAGTGTCCGAACAACTGTGTGTGTGATCCCAAACCTGCCGGAAGCCACGATCCTGCCTCAACATAGTCGTCCAATGTTACCAATTTCCAATAGCGAACAATGGGGCAAGATTCCCCGTCGAATGGAACTTGTTGCGAGTAATCCGATTTTACAGATCATCCTTCAGAACTAAAATTGGAGTATGTGGTGAAATGTATTGAGTTGCAATGCAGCTCCGTAACGTAGAAGCATCGAGGCAACCATTGCCTGAATGTCGTTATCAAAAGAAATTAGACAGCACCCTCAAAGACGACCTGAGTTTTGAGGACATTTTCGGCACTTCCGAGAACTGCTACAGCACATGAAGTTCGGGATCTCGAACTACCAGTCCAGCAGCAAACATTCTTGAAAAATATGTCTGAAACACCGCCAAAATTCCAAAAGGCCGTTTTGCCCCGGGGTGCATTTTAATTCCAGTTTAATTCCTAATTAGCCTCAATCATTTACTTCCTATCACACCACAGCTTAAGACAGACATGTTTTCATTTATCGGTACGATCAGCTTCCCACAAGTTGCTGAAATATGAAGAAGTTGGTGAAACTCAACGGTACCAATTACGACAACTGCAATTTATGTTAAAACATTGGGAGCCTGAACGCTTAATCAAAACAGTCTTCTTAGCCAAAAAATAGCTTATTCAGCTTAAATTGTTTGTTGGCCCTTCTGTCAAGGAAGGATTTGGACCGCCGTATAAGATAAAAATCCTGGAACCGGAAACCACTACGGAAGGCAAAGGATGAAATCGATTGCTGCTGGATTGCCTGTGGAAGATAATCATTGCATACATTAGGTACAACAACTGCTGTCGGGCTACGGAAAGCTAGAAAAATTCCACATCAATAAGACACTCCGCAGGAAGATATCCGTGATACACAAGGTTTGTTAATTGCAATTTGGACAAGAATGGGAGCATGGAAACCTACATTTCGGCTCTGGCGGATTTCTTTTTAAAAGCTGAACGATCTGCAGCCCAATAACGTGCTCGATGACCAGTGGTTGATAGGATAGCCATTCTGCTGGAGCAGCCCATCGAGAAATACGAGACACCGGTTGCCGCTCTGGATGCCAGGGCGGTAAAAGATCTGACGCTGAACCTGGTGAAAGGAAAGCTGATCGATGAGTGGCAGAAACGGATGAATCGGATAAAGATGAACGATGAATTGCATGCAGGAACTCGATGAATGAAAAAAGTATTCATTCTTAGTAAACAGCACACTAAAACGTCAATGATGAACTCGTGCATTGACCATTGTTTCGGTCCTTTGTTTTATAAGAAGAAAGAGTAGATAAAAGAAAAAAAAACTCAAAAGTAAGTTTCAATCTCCTTACATTGGTACTTAAGTTACTGTCCATGTTTAATCAGCAGTTAGGTGCCCAGAGAGGTTATTTCCCAACGTGGTCGGAAATACGATCTGCAAGAGATAAATAGTAACGGTTAGAATATATTAATGCAGTATTCCTTAGTTGAATTCCATTCCACAAAAAGCTATATATTTTCTGAAACTGGGTACTTTTTTTTCTTCCGTGGACACAGAAAAAATAAAGAGTCTAAAAAAAATTTAAAGAACACAACTTTAAGTATGGAGTTCAAATGTCTCACTCAATAGTAGGTAGTTTTCTCGCTCTCTCTCATGAATGTTATTATAAACAAATAGAGCTGCATCGAACCAACGTGTGCTGTTCCGTGGAAGAAGACAAATTTGAATTGTTTTCAACATAGTCTCAGTGAGTGAACATAACATAAATTTGAGAGTGAACATAGTGGTGTGAACATTTATCACGGAGTAAAGGCAAAGTACTCACAGTTTTTACTTATTTTGGCTTCTTCCACGCAAGGGTGGATTCAATAAGAACCATGAAATAAATTGTTTCGGTGTTCCGTGCAGGTTCATCAATACAACTGTACTTCAACTGTCAATATGAGCAGAACGGGCCGGAACAAACAAGGAGAGTAAATAAAAACGAAACTGTTCGTTTATTCGAATCAAATGCGCGTCAAAATCCGTTTTTTCGGGAATATGTTGTCTAGAGTAAGTATAAAATTGACTTTTGAAAATAGTCTGGTAAATTATCCAGAACTTCATTTACGACAATTGATTGTGTCCTTAGTTGGTCGATGGATTCAATTAGTTTGGGAATTCCCCATGAAACCCATGAAATAAATAATATCCAGTATTTCTCATGAAACTTATCATCAATTGGGTTCTTTAATGGAATTTCCTCATAACCCGATTGAAAAAAGTTGAATGAAATATAAGCTCTGGATTACTTAAGGTGATTATACAGAAAAGCCAGAACGCATTTGTAAACCACGTGCTTTTCAATATTTTTCAGAACACGAGATGAAGAACCATAACGCGTATGGGGCTGAAATAATGGTAGATCGTTATCGACAGCTATGCTGAACAATCATAATTTGAGTTTCGGCAAAGTACGAAAATTATACGCCAGATTTGGGCTTTTGGAAACGTATGTGAGAATAAACTTGTGGTGAATTTGAAATTCACCACGGGCTTCTTGTATAATCACCTTAAGGAGATCTTCCAAAAAATCTTCGAGAATTTGCCAACAAACTCGTCTTTCTTTCGATTTTTCAGGAGTTCTACCTGAAATTCCTTCAATTTTTTCTTGAATTCTTGTATGCATTCCTGACGATATCTTTCGGAATTTCTATGAAATTATCTTTTGAAAAGGGATGGTAACATTTTTCATGATTTAATTTAAATATTGCAATCAACAGAAAAATATGAAAGCTTTCGTTTGCAGTTAATTAATTAAATCACGAAAAAAATGTTACTTAGGTCCTTTTGAAAAGTTAAGCGAGAAATCTTTCAGGCATTCCATCATAATTTATTCAAGAATTTTCGTGATGAGTTCGTTTGGTAATTCTTCTAGGAATATTTCTGAGCTCAAGGAATTTATCTGGTAATCCCTGCAAGAATTTTTCCCGAAAATCCTAAGGAATGTTTTCCTAAGTTCCTTCAGGAATTCTCCACAGTTCATCCAAGTATTCCATGAGTTCCATGAGGAATTCTCCAGAAGCTCTTCAGAAATCGCTGGAAGTTCCTCCACATGGTGTGCCGTTTAAGATGATCTTCAAATCTCCAGCCGGAACAAGTCTGTGGGGAAGAGGTTGGTCTGTGTCTTGGCTGCATTGATGCAAATCTTCCAGCTGGTGAAGTATTCTGTCAGGACATCCAGGCCTCGTTGGAGTTTCGATGTGAGGGCTCTGATCACTCTACCATTATAGATGATGGATGTGTCATCTGCGAACAGAGACAGTGTCCTTCTCCTGGAGTGCTGGTAAGTCAGAAGTGAACAGTAACAGCAGGCCTGAGGATGTACCCTAGGAAGCCTGCGATGATGCAGCATCATAAGTAGTTCCGCGTGGAGACCGGACTGTCCCGCCAACAGATAATTTCAATGATTTTCCTAGAAAGCAGAGGGTTGTACCGTGAAACTTGCTCTAAATCATCATGCTAGACCTTGTCGAAGGCTTTTCGACGTCTACAGGGCCATGAGCGGATGTTGTTAAAACAGACTTGTTCCGACTGAAGATGTTTCTGACTCGGGTCAGTTCATGAACGAATGATCGCCACGGCAAAAGCCAAATGTTCCTCGAGCAAGATGTTATTTTGCTCGACAGATTCGAGTACGGCTGTAAATCGCTTTTTCAAAAGCTTAGAATATAACGCAGAGAGAAGGCTGATGGGTCGATAGCTTTTGGGGGAGTTTGGGTCCTTCCCAGGTTTTTGATTGGGATTACTTTGGCTGATTTCCAGGTGGAGGGAAAGTAGCTAAGCCGGAGGCATTGATTGAAAATCATGGCAAGATGGTCGAAAAACGGTTCACTCATGTGCTTGAGTTCCAAGTTAAAGATATTGTCGAAACCTGGGGCCTTCATATTTTTTAAGGTCTTGACATAGTTCGATAGTTCGTCAGCTTTTATCGCCAATTCCTCCGAGAGGTCGTTGGGAAGTTGATCAAGATTGTTCGCATGTTGTCTGACAGCAGCTTCCGGATAATGATCAGAGCTGAATTCTAGGTACACCACCGGTTGGGAAGTGCTGTTGTCCATGTTGGTGAGAAAAAATGTCCAAAATTGCAGGGCACCAGATCGCTCAACTGAGTTGGAGCGTCTAGGTCAAGACAGTGTAGTGCCCTTCTCCAGATCTTGTGAAGGATGGCGCTTTTTGGTTCAGCCTGCTGTTCTCCCAGGCTTGATGCTTTGCATTGCTATCGCCGGAGATGATATACCGTCCACGCCGCCGGTGTTTGCTTGTCTCGGGTAGTACACCGCGATTATGGTGATCGGGCCGACGGTGGTGGTTACCTCAACCCCTATAGCTACAATTATTTCAAGCTGAAAACTTGCGCAACGGCACATCGTTGTTTCGTCCAGGCGATGGCCACTCCTCGCCCGGGGCCAGACCGATCGAGCCTCACAAGTCGAAAGTCGGGAATGTAGACGTTCACAGACGTATCGATGTCTCTTTGGTTGAGGAAATCGTTCAGCTCAATGTTTTTGTTCTGAATAGAACAAGCGTTCCAGTTAAGGATTTTGATGGAACCTTCGGGCCCATATTTAGCCAGAAAGTCATGACTACCGAGGATAGGCAGCGTCGATTTGCTGTTCCTTCGTTCGGCAGCTTCACAGCCGGCGGAACAGATTGGGTGAGCTCCGTGATTTCCGGGAGTATAGGTTTTCAGACTGCTGTTCAGAGGAGACAAGTCCCATTCCCCGAGCGGGTGGTAGCGGTTTCGCAACGGCGGAGAAATGGTGGCTGCTGCGAGGCGTTGCTGCTACAGATGAGCGGGGGCTTGTCCTCTGCTGGTTTGGTAGGGATTGGTGGAAGGTTCGGTACGTTGTATCGCAGAGGCGGAAACTGCTTGTCGTTCAACGGCGGAGGCGGGTCTCGTCGTCTTCCTGGCTGGTTCTTGTTTGAGGCTTTTTTACAGATGGCGATAACTCGCACGCTTATGGCCGTTTACATATGAGCTAGTGCTAATATCGCGCTAGTATTGTCGGACAGTGCATTGTCCGCTAGAACTAGCTCATATGTAAACGGGCCATTAGAGCAGGCTCGATTGCTGTCCTCGTGATTCGCACCGCAATTGGCGCACTTGACTTCGGCAGCTTCCTCCATCGATTGACACGAAGATGTTTGGTGCGCTCCAGCGCAGTGATGGGAAATGTACAGTAAAACACTGTGATTATGTGAATGTTTACATTTTATCCGGTCAAATTTCATGCACCACACAAACGAAACAGGTTTTCAAAAAATGTACGCCTCATTGTGACATTTTTTTGCCGATGAGGCAAACTGTTTGTTTGCTGCTGCGTTAGAGTTGTGTCGCCGGTGCAGTCAGCATTTGCATAAGATTTCTTGTTTCGGCTCGTGCGCAGCGCAAACCAGAACAGAATCGAGTTTAATTGCCTGTGGCGCAAAGCCTAAAGAAATAGCCGTTGGTACAATTTATTAGTTCTAGTCTCTAAATGAGCAGAATAATGAAATTATCATTACCACCAAAACGGTCATACGTCGTGAAATGAGCGTACAGAAATATTCATCGTGGGGAAAATAATAAAATCATGTGCTGACTGTCGTCTGCTTGGTCGTGGCTGCTGCTGCGGCTGCCGTGCTTTTGTTTTTCTTGACTGCGTGGCAGAATGAATGATAAAGAAATGTCAACCGTTCCCATCCCTGCTCCAGCGCATTGCCACAGCGGGGCTTCATGTGGCAGTTTCTTGTTCCGTGGACGAACGCGAGACAGTTCCCACACCGCGTCACGTCGCGTTTCTTCGGGCGGTATCTCTCCCACTCCACAATTATGTGGAAGAGAGCCTTTACCTTCCGAAGGTCCGCCATTGTGACGGAGTCCTTCTCCAAATGCGCAAGGAACAGCGGTTGGTGTTTCCATCGGCTCGCTTGATGGGGAACACTTTGATTGGCTTCAGCTTGTTGGTTTGCAATTCTTCGATAATTTCTTCTGGGGAGTATTCCGTAAGCCCACGAATAACAACCTTCAGAGGCTTCGTTGCGGGAACATCGCGAGTAAAACTCACACTTTGGGCCAACAATACTTACCGACATCCTAATAGTCGACTGCAGTGGTGCAGATAATCTTCGTGCTGACGCTGCACAGCCAGAACAGAGGGCGAATCTGTTTCTTGGCAAGCTCGTGCGAAGTAAGGCGACATCCTTCGAAGAGGTGAAGAGGGTGGAATCTTCACTTTGGTAGTTACTTGCTGGTCGACGAGATGCGTACTTGTTGTTTGGTAGCAGTCTAACATTTATCACCGAGGCTCAGCATCATCATGTCACGGCCGCTTGGACCACCGATGCTGTATCAGCCGATGGTATCGCCTCTGGTTTCCTTTGCGACCCATTGCAGCAAATGGTTGAGAATAATTTGCTGCTAAAGATGCTTTTTGTCTCGCTACCTCAAACAGACTAGCAAGCGCAAGTGAGACGTCACGCGGGTAGCGCGGAATTGCGAGAAACGATGCAAAAAAAATAAACAAAACAACGCAAATAGAGATTCTAAAATTGATTAATCGATTGAACTAATCGATTACTTCGATCTGTCGATTATTGAACGATCAATCTTGAAGAATCGATTCAAAATTAATCGATTATCACAACGATAAATCGATTAATCGACAATCAATCCACGTGACATCCTTATGATGTCGTAAAATCCTGATTAATCGATTGCTAACCGATTACTCCGATTCCTCTCGATTATTGAATCGATTAATCGTTTGGTAATAATCGATTCAAAATTAATCGATTATCACAACGATGAATCGATTAATCGAAGTAACGATTAATTTGCGACATCTCTAAACGCAAAACACGACCGATCGTGTCGCTTGTTCGTACCTGTTCGTACTGGAATGGGTTCATGTGCATGTTTTTGTTGGTGACGGGATTTGAATCCTTTGGATCATTCATCCCCGATGCTATCATTCAAAGTTGGCGAGCAGTTTTGTTCTGACCAAAATTGGATCAATATTTCTTCCATGGAGGTGACAAAACTCTTCAATGTGTGCCCAAATTCAAGGTCAAGCGTTGTTTATTATAACTATTCATTCGACTAGGACGTGGTTGATTTCAGGGAGATACCACAAGTGGTCAGATTGGGGTCTTTTGTGATCCGGTAACTATGGGTGAGACGGTGTGGCAATTCGTAATCGAGAGAGGCTCTCACGGTATTTAAAGTTGTTATTATCAAGCCAAGGTAGGGTGGAAGGTTTAATTCTCCGGAGTGCAGTGTCTCTTTTCGAGAACCAAAAGAGGTTCCAACTATCTCGGTTTCTCCTTGATCCATCTAACAGCATCTATGGTGGAATGGAACATCCTCCGAGGAGCATCCGGCCAGGCGATCTGCTTTCTCATTGCCTTGGATGCCAGAGTGACCTGGGATCAACAGAAGACAATCATTATTGGCTGAGTCTTACAGCCACTTGTAACCATGGATGCCACAGGAGGAGGAACTCATTTCCGGAGACAACTAGCAGAGTCACTAAAATAACAGTGGGTCTATTGTTTTGAGAAGGGTTTGGGATAGAGGATATCATCAAGGCATAGGCCTCTGCACAAAAATGGAGCAGGTTGGGGAAGGAAGAACTGATTTTGTTGAATCGTTCACAACACCATATCCGACTTTTCCGTTGACACTGAGCCATCTGTAGAAGTTTATGTTTAGAGTACTTGTTGGAAATGAGTTCATGAAAACAAGCCTGAATTTTAGATGGAGGGTCGCCAGCTTTTACCTGTTTTAGAAGAGAAAGGTCGATTTTAGGGAAGGTTGATTCAGGGCCTGGATTGGGTCTGGTCTGTGTTGCTATGCAGGTGGTCAATTTTGTTAAGATTTGAAAAGGCTTTGGCTCTTTTCACTAAGGACGCTGTCACGACCACCAAGGCTTAACCATCTGATAGCCTTGACTACCACGTTAGACGTTGTAAAATATTCGAACGGAAGTTGACTATCTGGCCATAATAGCAGAGATTGGACTGGTGATAAACGTCTCTGAGGCGAAGCGGAAAGCTTTGTTATATAAAGGACCCAGTCGTTTGTCGATCATTGTACCACTTCTACTAAAGAGTCCAATTTCGTAGAATATTTTAGGGAGAAGCCAGGAATTAATCACGCTAATAACTGTTATTTCTGTGTGCGCTGCGTATTTTGGATGAGCTTAATTAGGCGTATACGATTGTCGCTGGACTTCCGGACGCATTGGCGTGGTGTTTGAAGAGAGGGTTCTTCAAGGTGGACGCCAGATTTTGAGGATTGCTTGGATTTAATAACAGTGTGATTCAGGGTGAGGTCAGGTAATTTGCTTAATTTTTCCTGTTAGAGCTGATGTGAAAAGTTGTGATTTATCGGGAAATAGAGAAACCGTGATGGTCTGCCCATTCAGAGACAGAATTTACAACGAATTGCATTCGTTCTGGCGATGGATTTGAAATTATGAAAGGTGAGGATGACTATGTCGTCAGCATAAACCAGAATATGGACATTAGGGGAATGTTTTTGAATAGTGATTGCATACAGATGAGAAAGAGGGTGGGTGCTATAACAGCGGTTGTTGCCAATAGCAACCCTGAATCTTCTGTCCCCAGAAAGCTAATAGCGACCCATGCGACCTTTGATTCCCCATTCCTCAAGAGATTTGAGGATGGAAAACCCACAACGGTCGTAGGCTTTCGATAGGTCCAGAGAGAAATGTCGCCATGTCTGCCTGCTTCCAGGTGTGAGTCAATGATAACCTCAAGTTCTGTGAGGTGGTCATCTGTACATTTGTTGGGGCGCAAAGGAAACTGTCTATTGTCGAGCAAACTGGATTCCAAGAGAAATGAGCCGCCTGTTAGCCATCTTTCAAGAATCTTGCCGATGAGTTAAGGAGAGTTATGGGACGGAAACTCGGCCCTCTGACAGTCCTTGTCAGGTTTTGGGATGGGGACTATTAGGCCTTTTTTCCAGGAGTCAGGTATATCACCTTTGTTCCAAATTTCAGTATAGATGGTTAGGAGGAGGGATTTGCCAATCAGAGGAAGATTCTTGAAGAGTGGATACCGACTTCGTCGGCCAGTGACAAACCTTGGACTTATTTAGCCCATTCAAGCTCATCATATGAAAAATAGGTTGTACTCGGCAATTACTGTCGCTTTGAAAACTAGGTGATGCTTGAGCCGGCTTTGTGAGATAAAAGGGATCAGAATAGTTGGCGAAGAAGAAGAGAGGGATAAAATGATCTGCAAGGTGTTCTATGATAATGGAGGATCATAGTTTGATTATTAATACGAAGTTTGATGGGTTTTCTGATTTTAGTTCCGTTGAGTTCGGTGATTTTAATCCCACAGTTCTTTTGATGAGCTATTGGGGTTTATCGAATCAATGAATTTATCCCAGCTGTCCTGCTTGATAGCAACCTTAACTGCATTTTGAGCTGCTTTAAACTCATTATGGGCTGCAGAACCTTTCCGTTCACCTCTTGCCACTATTTGAAGAGCACGTAGTTTTACGACGGAGTTTAATGACAGAATGAACTTCCGGATTCCACCATGGACCGATTTTCTCCCGAGAGCCTTTTTTTGGAATGTGATGATTAGCAATGGTAAATAGTTGTTCAACAAATTCGTCCGGAGAGGCAGGGGATTTAGTGAAGCATGAAGACATCGTTCTGGTAGTTCGTCCAGTCAGCTAACCCAATAGCCATCTTGGACGGCAGGAAGTAACGGTGGGGCTCTGTTCAAGAGATGATAAGAGGGATGTGGTCATCACACAGCAGTCGTTTAACACGCCAGGACAATGGGATGTAATGCTATGGACATAGGGATAGATCAAGGCGGATGACTTCCAGAAGAGGGCAAAGTCTGGTGTGACTACCATCGTTCAGAAGAGTCAGACCACATTCGTCGATGAACTGTCTAATAGCGTCCTCGGAGATTGTTGGAGGTGTGTCCCAAAGAGTAAATGTCCGTTAAAGTCGCCCATCAAAGAGCCGGGAAGATATTTTATCCATAATTTTAGAAAGAGTTGGCTGGATTTGGTTATTGATTGGGGGGAATATAAATTGAGACTAGGGTTACTTTTGTTGGGAATTTATTTCGATGGCTTGCTTGTAGTGTGGAAGCAAGATCAATTCGCGATGGGGAATACCGATTTAATAGCTATAGCTGTTCCTGTCCTGTTAGGGTGAACGGGTTTTCACAAAGGATAACTTATAGTTTTAATGTAATCGGTGAAATTGTAGATTGGGACCATGGTTTCCTGTAGCGCTAATGCATTGGGGCTATTGAGAGATAAGCATTGTAATTCTGGAGCCTTCCTCTTAGTCCAAATAAATTCCACTGTAAAAGGCAGGTTAAAGCTGGCGATTGGTTGGGGAAAATTGATTATTTGTTTGGTTTCTTGGGTTGAACATATTGGGATTCAGAGTGCTTTGCTTATTGTTGGAATCGTGTCTTATTGAAAGGGAGTGAATTTCGGTTGTGGGGTGTCTTTTATGTTTGAAACGCTAGACTTGAAGAGCGGCACTTACTTGGAGATGTAGGTCGACCTCCTGTGTCAACGTCCATCTGGTTTGTTGGTGATGTCGCTTAGGCTGGAATCCGTTTCATCTCTGACCAGCTACCATCTTCCTTCGGAGTTTGTTTTGTTTTGATCGTTTCTTCTCTCCTTCTTCTTGTTCTTCTGTTCCATGATCTTCAATCCTCTGGGTGAGATTGGAAATGGTTTCTGTCAGCTGCTTAATAGGTTTCTGGCCTTCAGTTCATCCGATACTTGAGAGCCCACCGGCAATATCAGTCGTTGTTGACTTGACTGATAGCAGCATATGAACCACACCAGCTTGGATCTGTTTTGTCGCTTCTGGTAGGTGATTCCTTGGTAAATCGTAGTCTTGCATTTCCTTTTCCAGTGCGTAGATCTGGCACGATCTGTTAGGCCATGATTTCCTTTGCAGTGTAGGCAGGAAGAACAGCGATCAGGTCGCTAAGAGCAGTTCCTGCATCTGGCAACTGACTTGCATCGGATTTTGAGTGCCCGTATGCATAGCAGTTGTAGCGATCAAGGATCTGGGATGTAGATCCTGGTTCTGATCCGACCTTCATAAACTCTGGTATGGATGTTCCGTTCAGCGTGAGGATGATTGAAGGTGTGTTGATTGTCGTTCCGTCTTGTCTGCGGGTGATGCGTTTGACGCCGATTACACCCTGGTCCTTCATCCAATCATATGTTCCTCGCCTTTGTTCAGGATCTCGGTCGATAGACACACCTACGCTTACAGGACGGGTGCAGTTCCACTTCACTGAGGTGCTGAACAGCGACTTCATGTCCAGTAGCTTTGCTTGCCTTGCATCGAACCCGAAGTACGAATTTGCTTCCATTTGCTCGTTGTCGTTCCTTCAATTCACCGACGAGGCTCATCGACTTGCCCACAATGAAAGGACAGAGTTCGGCTTTGTTGTCAGTAGCGTACAACGAAAGCATTTGTAGCTGTCCGATGCCGACGCCATCCATTCCGAACCGTTGGTTTCCGTCAAACGCGCCGGGTCCCACCCGGAACTGCCATGTCCACCGCTTCACTCACTGTTTTTGCACTTTCACTAACGGTAACTTTTCCAATGCAATTACGATAAGAGAGTTTAATTTCGCACTGTCGCGTAAAGATTCGCTTGATAAGCGAAAAGAAAATTGATTTTAGGATCGCTTGTTGATTTTTCAGCCGCACTATGAAAATAACACGTCCGAACACTGTGATGGGCTCATACTGAAAGCAGCTTTTACTGTTTATAAAGTAAGCCATTAAGCTCCGCCCTTTTGATCTGTTTGGGTGTAAATATGATGCACTCACAACGATTAGCGAAGGGACGGGGTTTGATGGGATTACTTTATTGAATACAAGAAAGCTTTCCCTTCGAGTGAGCAGCCAAGGGCTGAAAGCCACTTTAATAAAGATATAAAAAAGCTACTTTCCGCGAGCGCGAGTCATTTTGATCGTATTCAGCAGATAGCGCTCACCAAAGCATGAGAGATTGACAACTCGCAAGATTCTGAAGTTGATTATGAGCTGTTAGTGATTAAATACGTTTTTTAGAAGAGTTACAAATGAAAATTTGACCCAAGACAACAATTTTTCAAGTACAAAACCGATCATAGTACAAAATATATCCCGAAATTATTTAATTTCAAACAAGCAAGTCAAATTTGTAACAATTTAGCTAAAAACGGAGCCCCTGTCCGTTTTAACCTCACCTCCCCATTGTGCCTCCGAAGAGCGAAAATATCTTATGAGAGGTGTTTCAATCTGAAATTTAGATTTGTGCTCGTCGTATTGAGGTTAATATTCTCCATTTGAAACATTTCAATTACATTTTAAATCCCATCATCGATGAAGGGCCATTTAGCCGAAAACCATTCAGATGAATGCCATTTGATGAATGCCGAAAGATGTTTGGCCGAACAGACCATTAAGTCGAAATGGTCATTTGGACGGAAGTGATGATCAATTGGCGGATAGGCTGTCTGGCCGAAACACGTTTGTAGAAAGAGCTTTTAGCCTAAATGGCCACGCAGTGTGAGGTGGATAATGAGAAGTAGAAACAAGAAGGAAATGTGGGCAAATGTTAGGCCTCACTTCCAACTTCACACTTCGCTTTTATAGTAGAAGTGAGAAGTAAAGGAGTCATCTCACTTCACCTGTATTTTACTTCTCACTGCGAAAAGTGAGAAAAGGGAAGTAAAGGAGACGTCTTTCTTATCACTTATAACTAATTTTTAACACCTCTCACTGTACTTACTTCGCACTTCTCACTTTTCACTGTGGGAAGTGAGAAATGAGTAGCGTAGAGTAAGGCGTCTCACTTCTCACTTTTCACGATGAGAAGTGAAACGTCTCACTTTACACCACATAGTTTTTACAGTGTGAAGTGAGAAGTGAGAAATGATTATTGAGAAGTGAGAAAAGAGACGTCAAATGACATATTCGGCCATAAGACTAATTCGGCCGTATGACTTATTCGGCGAATGGGTTTAGACCTAACGGTCAGATGGGTTCAGACCTAACGGTTTGTTCGGCCTAGTGGTATTTGGTCGAATAATTGTCGGCCAAACGATCCTTCACCCATTTTACAAATTCTTTAAATTATACTCACCTAACTCTCATATCCGCGTTGGACAGAGACACACCTGAACCCAGCTGGTCACATGTGGAAAGCGAAAAAATGTAATTTCCAGGTATCAAAGCGAAGCGTTCAGGTCCAGTGAAAGCATCAAAACAAATAATACAAAACGTACAGCACGTTTTCTGGCGCGCACTGTCGTTTCCGCAGTACAATGTTCGAACCATACCAAAGGGACCGAGGCCATCGGAAGACTTTCTCCAAACAAAACAAAGACAGACGACGCATATCTCCTAAAAAAAAACCGAAAATGAACCTAAATAAACAAAACATGACGGAAGCGATGATGATGATGATGGGTAAAACCGTCGGATAAACCTGCAAGAAACAATATCACGAAAACAGCGGCGGGGGCTTTTGGGCGGGAGGAGGGTGTAACAAAACCGGACGTAGCCTTGGTTGACGGTCGCTTCGGTGAAACTTTTTGCGCGCAAGACGCTGCTTTGACCGGAAGAGTGTAACGTTGCTGGGATTGATGAACAGACAATGCGTACCGGTTTGAAAGCCTGTCAGTTCCACCGCTGACGCGGTGGTGCTGATGATGATGGCGATGATGGCACTTCGACGGAGCAATGTGAACCACGGGATCGACTCCTGCATGGCTGGGCGAGGACGAGATAAATTGGAGAAAAATGTGTAACAAACTTCGTGCCGAGAATCAATCAATTTCGTTTTTTTATTCTTCTATTTTGGGTGCTTGTGCTGCTGGCGCTATTTGTGAAGGTGTGTCTCGTTCGAGAGGAATCGAAGAGGTGATCGACATTGCAATCCAGTGTTCTAAATTGCTTATCCGTTTCGAGTCACGACTTACGATGATGGTTGTTTTTTGAGCCGAATAAAACTGGTGGAAATCGAGAGGATGCGAAGCAATTAGTTCCGGAAAATTCATCTTCTCCGTTCTCCATTTATGGTGTGGATTGGACGGTAATTTATATTGGTTTCCGTGAGACGAAGTTTCGTGTTTGGCAATTGGTAACCGATACGTGTTGAAGTTGGTAACGATCGATCTTTAAAAGTAAGATCCCACGTTCAAGTTCAAGTCAAAATACATTTCCGTTTGTGCTAAAATCAAAAGTCCTTATGTAAAAATCGATTTTGTATTCTTCAATCATTGTTGTGCATTCATTGAATTGTCTCTCGACCTTCCATGAAGCACATGAACCCTATATCAGAAGCATTGTTCAGTCTATCGTACGAAAAGAAAAACTTAAGGAACAACAAGGCACCAACCAATCTCCCACTGGTCGATTGAAGAACGTGAACGGCAAACAAAGTGGTACATTCTACCACCTCTGCATCTTTCCTCGCACAATTAATGACGTTAAATTGTCACTACCAACATCAGGACGATGGCGACAAATGTCTTGATTATTATTTATTTATGCACAACACGTGTTTCCACCGCGCCACCCTTCGATTGCACCACTCGATCCTCATTTTGGGAAGGTCAGGATGCCTGTGGTGTTGGCTGCGTCTTCTAAGTCTAAAGTTCATCCATCCCACCGACGAATAGGCAGAAGCTAGCAACTCTTTTCCTCCAGTAACAATGGTGTGAGCACAATTTTTCCTCGAGCAGAAACTCCAACGTGCACAAGATTGCGAGCAGGCATTCGGGCGAAAGTTGTTCCAGTCCTTGAAAGATGATGGTATAGACTACGTACAGAAATGGTTCCGAGCGCAAGGAAGGTAGAATAATCGAGCTGTTTTTCCTCGTTAGCAGCGCCGCGCGTGGAGGCCGAGGAGCAGCGAGGAGTCCCATGGAAAGTCAAATGGAAGAATGAATGCAAGATTGGTACATAGTCGCACAGTTTTGAAGTTGCTGCGACGATTCCAAGTTGGGCTCTGTTAACGATTACGATGGAAAGCTCTCTTGAGGAAAAAGGGAAAACATTGGATTATTGGTTGCAGCAGTGTTGCTGTGGGATGTGGAACAAATGCATTTTGGAAGAACTTTATGGCAGTTTATTTTTGGAACGATTCTTGGGGCAAACAGATTCACTTCAATATTCTTGTATTCGAGAATTTTTTTGCCTTTCTCGTATACTAAGTATACGTAAAGGCTATATAATCGCTCCAAAAACGAACTTTTTTATAGCCCGGATACCTGTAGTGTTATCAAAGGTCGACCCAGCTCGACGATGAGTTGATGTCTGTATGTATGCAGTATGTATGTACTATTTGGAACTTAGCATTATCCGATACTGCAACAAGTTGTATCCAACGGGGTATGCGGTTCCATTGTTTGCTAATGAAATTGAAACGATCAGACATTACGTTTCGGAATTATTGAAAAATCATTGTTTTTCCTCAAGTCCCCTGGAAACAATTCAAAAGTGAAAATTGTTTTTTTCAAAATGGTGGAATGCATTTTAATAAATGCAAAAACATACAGAATGATCGAATAAATGTGATCTATTTCTCAAGAGTCTTGATAATTATTTAAAATTTGGTATATCAATTCTTTTAGCTTTTTATACAGATATTGTATTAAAATAATGCAAATCTGTATTTTTTTCAATAAGGTACAGTGGGCAAGTGGGTAAATGGGTAAGTGAAAAACGCAAGTATTTCACTGATGGAGCAAAGAATTATTCAATTTCACTTCATAATCATCAAGGCCATTCAAATCAATGCGTTGAATAAGTGAAACATGAAATAATGAACCATTTCAATATGCGAGAGTAGAAGTTTATTAACCTTTCAAGTTTATCTTTTGACAAGTTGTTTCGTGTCAATAAACACAAAATTTTTTATGTTGGTTTCATAACACATTCAATTAGTGCATTGATAAGTTGGTTTTTGTAGTTTTGAATTCAGCCAAAAATATTGATATGAAATCAAAAATTTCGAAAAATATTTCATTGATTTGTTTTTTTACCAAGGGTGGGCAAGTGAAAATTTTCCGACACTGAATGCATTTCTATTTTCCAAACACAAATAATTTTCTGGGCGTATATAAACAAATGATACCATTCGAACACTCATTCGAAGGCTTTTGTTATTACAGTGATACGTGGTAATACTAAATCAGGAACCCAAAGTGCCAAGCGTGTCAGTTTTAAATAGTCCATGTTTGATAAATAATTCGTGAAAAATGTTATTATATAGCCTACATACAAGAATAACTACTTTACAAATATATCAACAATTATGATTTATTTAGTTGAAATTTATAAAATTTATTTATTTGTTAATGTAGACTTCTTCTACTGAAATCATAAGTGGATTGTTAATAAATCACAATATGATTCAGGTTTCATGAATATTTCAAAGATAATTTCTATTATCGCCAAGGTTCATTATTTTACTATAAACCTGAAATAGATAGTAGTGTTAGAACAAATGGAGATGAGATATTAGATCTCAAACAAATTAAGTAATAAAACATAAAACATAAAAATCATTTAATGAGGCAATTAGTGCCCTTTAATTTAATAAAGTGTCAAAATGCATCACAACAGATCACAGTTATGCTCTATTCACATAATTATCATTTGCATGGAATATATGAACAGAAAATGTGTTACTATATTGAAAATCTTCTTTTTTCTTTTTTCACTTCTTACCCCCATGGGCAAGTGAAAATTGAAACCGATTTTTGTATTCAAATATTTTGTATCCTAAAAGTATTTTTCAAAGATCTTGTTCGCAGGTATATAAAGATTGGATAGATGATTCGTTATGTCATAAATATGATCAATTTCAATATTATATTCAATTTTATGACTTGATAAACATGAAATAATGATTTCTTTACCCACTTGCCCACTGTACCTTACAACAATTGTATTAAAATCTTCCGAAATTATATTATACAGTTTTGCAATGTTCTTTTGCAGAACTGTATTAAAATCTCCATCCGCTGGTTGGGTGTAATGTGATATATTTTATATTTTATAATGCACGTGAAGGCATCATCACCGCTATGTGGATTAATTCTGTTCACCCTAATATGAATTTAGAGATCGGACTTTAGTCGGATTTGGACTTTGTTGAGGATTAGGGCTTGAATTGACTTTCAACGTTGAATTATAAGTGATACGGAACCGTTCCTGGACCCATAATCTGTTGGAGAAGATAACCCCTCACAAAAACAAATCAATACACGTAAAAAATTAATGTTATATATTATTAAGATTTCTAATATTTTTTGCAAAGCAACCGCTTAATGATATTTATAAGAAAATAACTTATACATCGCATCAGTCACATAATTCCGAAACTTATACTTTCTATTAACTTCATGAATGTTATTAGCTATTTGATTGGGTCATTCATTAGGTGGCATAATGAAGAGTATAAGTATTTTCGAATGTTTGCCATAACATATAAGGTTATTTTTTACGTA
This sequence comes from Armigeres subalbatus, assembly GCF_024139115.2. Classification (NCBI taxonomy): domain Eukaryota; kingdom Metazoa; phylum Arthropoda; class Insecta; order Diptera; family Culicidae; genus Armigeres; species Armigeres subalbatus. The sequence goes on along the minus strand of NC_085139.1, from coordinate 237,519,735 downwards.
CTACAATGAGAAGATTCTGAGAAAAAAAACACTAATGGCGCTTACCATATGTTGTGGTTCTTTTCGTGGTATTATCCAACGGAATTTCTGATGCTTTCAGACGAGAGCGCGTAGTGCAACAATTCTGTACTCAGGCTCCAATCGAATCGCGCAGATATTTCTCATGCAATTATGTCATCTAAGCTACATCTTACAAGGCACTCGATAGGGAGAAATTGATAGCAAGTGCTTCAGCACAGACTTCTACTGCTTCTATTACGACACAGAACTTGCACAGCAATTCAATAATAGTGTACGCTGGATTTTATATTAGTTTAATTAAAGTATTGAAACCGACGACTTCACATAACTTGTAATTTATCACTTTCACCTAATGACACATGGAAAACTAATCTAATTGGAAGAGGTCCTTCGAACAAATGAGTGTCAGAGAGGATTTGTTGTTCGGTGTCGACGTCGCCGTCGTTAGTTGTGTTGCAGAAAGACAAAGTGCCTTGAAAGGAATATTCGGTGCCCGAGCACCAAATAAATAAACAAATATACCCACCGCCTTTATCGACTGTGTTAGTGTGTTCATCATTCAACATAGGAAGGTAAACAAACAACTCTAAACTAGCTTTAGCATTACATTTTTTCTGCTTAAATCTATCTTAAATTTACTGTTTTCAGCTTATTCTTTTAATCAGCAAATTGGCGATTGGTAAGCGCTTATTCATCGTTAAATGGTTCCATTTCTCTTGGATCCAATCGGAGGATGGTAGAAGGCAAATTTTGCAAATTGACGCACAATTATGCCGTGCAGTTCGAAGGAAACCACCGAGTGATATTGTTTTCCCGGCTTGATTGCCTCGATGCGAGCTAGAGGCCACCGAATAGCTAGTTGCATTTCATCGATGAGAATGACCATCCGGCCAGGAACAATGCCATCGTTAAGCGTCCATCCACGAGTTCCATACACTAAATTAGTGATTTTGTGTGTGTTATTCTACGTGAAGTTAAACGATTTAATGATATGGAATCAATATCATCTTCCAACTTAGACGTACATGTTCATGATGTACATGATGTCATATTAGAAATTTGGAGACAGTACTCGTCGATAGAAAATCCTTCCGCACGCGATGGCATATGAGCAAGTCAAACCATTCCTTTTGCCAGTGAAGATATCAGCTTTCACTGATATTCTTCCCTCCCCTTCATACGGGAGCTTGCAGAAGAGGTCGTGTGATATGTGTCATCACAAATATTGCCCTCCGCTCGCTTTCAAATCGACTTCTATAAAACATTCTTCATGCTCTGCCGTATCCTAACGGAACTATCAATTCTATACTTTCGCCTCTAATTCTATCATGAACATGTACGTCAAGTTTGGAAGATATTAGCATTTCCATATCATCCTTAACAGTTCCTACAGGTAGTCCTGTCGCCAGTGTATCCAGAATCGCTGCACAAATTGTTGCAATTGTCTGTTGATTTAGCGAACGTCTTGGGCAGGGACGCAACGTGAACCGATTAAGAAGTGGGCAGGAGTTAATGGCCATGTCATTTGGATCTTTAGTTAAAACTTGTCCCTTATCTTCCCCACCAGTTTATTTGTATTCTCCGAGTTGTTCTCATCTAAACCTTCGTGTCGGGGAGGGTCGTTAAAACCCAATCGACCAAAAGCCATGCTCAATGCCACTAGCCCGAAAGTTGTTTGTGAATATACCATTTACCGAACAGCCATCAGGCCAAAAGGCGTTGCGAAAGGGTCTTTGCCGAAATGGTCATTCACGGAGGGACGATTGGTCGAAAGGGTAATTTATGAAAGGGTCGTTTGACCGGAAGGGTAATTTCGGAAGGTCATTTGACCGAAAATGACATCGAATTTTGAAAAGTGAGAAATTAGGAGTAAGGAGTTACGGGCAAAGGACAACATTGACGACAGAAGGCTGACGATTTCTAGTGCACACAGCACAGCAACTTAAGCGCCATCCCAGCACAGGGAGAGCTGACGCAGATTAAGTCCGGCCAAAGACTCATCAAAGGGGTAAAAAGTGGCTCTAGCACTCGATACTCAAATCGTTCCAAACAAGCACGAAAGAAATCTTTGCGAAATCACAAGCTGACCAATCTTCACTGACCAAATGGTTCACTGGTTCAATCAACTGGCTTCCCCATTCAAAAGTATTTATTAGATTTCCATACTTAATCTAGATTTATTGTTACTTTAGATATGTACAAAAGGGTTTATCCCTAAATGATTTTCAGCTTATAATAACTTTTGAGCTCAAAATTGTCTCAACTATTACTTGCGGTATTCTTCGTTGGGCGCCGGAAATCTGCGACAAGTCGAGGAGAACAAGTACCTCTGCGAGCGTCCGTCGGGGCATGCAGCGTCGTATTGTAGCCGACGAGGGTGCTACGATGAGCTATTGTGATGAGAAAGCACGTCCGTAGGCGCAGAAGAGCAGCCAATGAATGGTCGGTATGCGAACGCAGCGGGCGCCGGTAAGAATGATCGCTCTGCGGCCGAGCGTTGGAAAATTGAGACACTTCGATCGATGATAAACACTTGCTCGTCGTCGACACGGTTGGCAAACGTTGGTCCGCACAAGAGGAGCGATCTCAGCGGGGCTTGTGACACGTGCCGAATTCTTTGGTATGGCGACCAGTTGTACGAATACGATGTTCTCAAACGGGGACAGTGAGTGTATAGGGGTCGCGTCCGGGAAGGATCCTTGATGCTTTCACTTTGCTCTACCGTAACGGGAACTCATAACATGGCTATTCTTCATCAACGAATCGATGTCTGTGTCGGAACGAACTTGGGACAAATCACACTAAACATTTATTACCTACTTTCAGGCTTTCTCTTGAGTCCCGAAAGAATCACAAAACAAACAGCACAATATAGCAGAAACGGTACAGACTCGATCGAATATTTTCAACTATCTCGAACAAAATAAAACCAACCGTAACAAGAAGGAAGATGTCTATTTCATTCCTTATTTTTCACTTCACTGTAAAAATTAGAAGCGCGAAGTTAATAGTGAGACGTTCCACTATTCACTTTGCGCGTTTTACAGCGATAAGTGAAAATAAGGAGAGAGGTGAGACGTCTAACTACTCGCTTTGCGCTTCTCACTTTTTAAGCAAGAAGTGATAAATGAGGAGTGAAAAGAGACGACGTCTACTTCACTCTTCATTTTCTCTTTTCACTGAAAAGTGAGGCTGAAGAGTAGTGAGACGTCTCACTACTCACTGCATTTCTCTCTTTGACGAAGAGAAGTTAGATATGAGGAGGAGGCGTTCACTATCACTCTCATTTCACTTCACTGTAAAAATGAGAAAAGGGGTAGACATCTCATAACACTTTAATAGCGAGAAGAGAAATGAAGAGTGAGAAGTGTGACGTCTCTTTCATTCCTAATTTCTCAATTTTCAAATGACCTATCTGCCAAATGATCCTTTTGACAAACGGCCCTTTCGACCAAGCTTCCGGTCTAATGAACCTTTCGTCAAATTACGCTTTCAAAATAATAGTTTGACAAATGACCCTTTCGGTCAAACGACCCTTTCCAAATTACTCGTTTGACGAGGACCCTTTCGGCCAGATGGGTTTGGCATGGTTTGTTCGGCGAATGGCTTTCGGCCAAACGACCCTTCCCTCCGTGTCAGATGATCAGCGAATGCTGACATCACCACCATACCACCTCTACCGGGTCCGTAAAGATGGGATGGAGCCACAAGACTTTGCTCCCAAGAGTGTCTCTGTAGCTACCACTGCGCATGCACATGTTCACCTCTGGACCCAGAAATAATAATGCGATGTTCAACTGTTTCTTTTCGTGTACGCCCATCTGCGCTTAAGCATTACAATTTTCAACCGCTGCACCAACACTTTCCCTTCAGCAAAACTACATCAGTTACAAACCCACCTCTGATAGCTTCAGCACAGAAAACCTCACCCTTTCCTACAGCTTTACTCAGTCGGATATTTACGATGACTTTTCGGACAGTTAACTTGACATGACCGGACTACACAAGAAAAGCACTTCACTTAGGCCATAATATATGCGAGCCTGCATATGTGCAACGTTGATGGAATTCTCGGAGCATCTCCATGTGTACTCCTCGCACTCCCGACCAAATCGGATAACCAGTTTCAATTCCATACTCACGCACCATATGGTGAATGACGCCATACTTTTGGAACTCCTTCGCAATGTCCCTATCTTCGACTTCTAGTGGAGTATAAAAACTCCTATGTATTTGAATTGCTCCCTACCGAGATCGCGATCGACTCTCGTGTCCCATTGTTATACTCAAACTGGTAGGTGCCGGTAGTCTAGTGACAGTTTTCATCAAAAACTTTGTTCACGAAATTTGACAAAGATCGAGCACTCTTTGCCTTTTGATACATGGATAATAGCTAGTCGCTAGCGATTCCATTTTTCATAAGAATTGGAGCACCTATTTGTCGTTGGAGTCAGGTCACGTCCGAAACATCCGCATGGTGTTCGCTCGAAAACAATTGCTCGCCATTGGTTTTTTCTTTTATTGCCTGTTTCTATTCGTTTCACACACAAATGTGTATAAAGGACTATATAATCGACATCGACAAATATTAGAGTTCGTCAAATGCCGACTTATCCGTTCCTGGGTCCATAACCTGTTGGAGATAAGGAAACCCCCTCACAAAGAATCAAAACATGCTACAATGAGAAGATCTGAAAAAACACTGCTCGGATAGATGTACCTATTTCTGATTATTTTACAACTACTGAGAAATACTTTTCCTGTAAATAGTATCAACATTCTTTCATTATAACTCTTTTTCTGTATTGATCAGAAGATTTCATGGACGCCATGGGAGAATGAAATTTTCACTTGACACCTCCTCAACCTAAATTTCAAATTTTATCAGTTTTTGCAGTCTCCGGCATGTCTAACGATTATTTTCAAAGTGGCGCAAATCTCTTCTATGTGAACGGCTTTGTGATGGTAACATCGTAAACGGATAACAGATGTCCAGAATATCGTCGAGTGTTTGCGAGGACTTTTGAGTATTTTCGATGGCACCTGGATAAGTTCGTTGGCACTTATTTCGAACTATCTGGCCGAAACGGTATCATAGAGATGAACAACCAGTCGTGCTGCAATTAATTCCAGCCTGGTTGTGGAATGCCTTCTCTTTCTTTCCAAGATCCTCCATTCCTCAACCTTTATCTGGACACCAGCGAGTAGCCCTGGTTCGTACAACGCAAATACACTGCGGCACCGTATGCTTAATCGTTTGCATCACTGGACCCATAGACCTCAACGGAAAAAATTTCACGGACAGCCAGGATCAACTAGTTCATAGGGCAACTCGCACTATCTCGGATAGATAAACACGGCGAGCGATTGGCCCACCTGGCTTCCAATCAGGAACTTGATCCTAGCGTGTCGGTAGCTGGCCGTCTGTGACCATTTAGCATTTGAAGATCGTTTTTCAGATGGGATGGGACTGATTTGGAAACCTGTGGATTGTTTGAGTTTCACTTCCATGAGTTGTTCCCATTCAGAGGTTCCCGGACCTCCTTAAAATGATTCACGCCTTTTTCGACCATATGCAATCTTGCTAACATGTCGTCGACATAAACACGATAATTTTAAAACCATTGCATTGAGTCCAAGGATAGAATCCGTTCCATTTCAGCACATTCACACATCAAGCCATGAGTGGTGATGATATAGAGAGCCTACTTGCACCGTTCAATGTGCAAAACGATCCATAAAAGAATGAAAAACGATCCGATATAACATCTGAATGTTCCATAACGATACCATAAACCATAAAATAGTTCGGGAGATTCCAGGAAAAATAATTTTATGATCCATAAATTGAAAAATGATCCATAAAACTTTATTTTGATCCATAAATTTCAAATTTGCATTTTTTATCCTGATGATGATCCATATCTAGTAATATGATCCATAATTTTGGTAATATGATCCATAATTTTTTTATATGACTCATAATGCTTGAAAGAAGGCCAATGATATATTAATTGATACACATTTTATAAAATCTATGGATCATTTGCCAAAATTTAATCATATCACCAAAACTATGGATCATTTGAACAAAGCTAAGGATCAAATGGCCAGAGTTATGGATCATATGACTAAAATTATGGATCATATTACTGAAATTATATACATCATTACGATAAAATTGGCAAATTTAGTTTTAGGATCAAGATATAGTTTTTATTGATCATTTTCCAAGATTATGGATCATTTACATACGTTCATGGTAAAATAGCAGGAATTTTATTGTTTTCTTGATCATGTTAATGGAACATATTTTCCTATAAATTGCTAAATTTTAGTTTAGTTATGGATCGAAAGAATATTTATGGGATCTCCTTAACGTTTTTATGGATTTATGGTAGTTTTATGGAACATTCAGAAGTTATTTATGGATCGATTTTCGTTTTTATGATCCGTCTTTATTGTTTACTAGTTTATGTACCGGCCTGTCTCGGAGTTGCCAGTTTAATTCGCAGTTTTTTCACCATCGGAATTGGAATAGGTCAAGGATAATTGTGTTTTCATTGATATTTCATCATTTGATTAAAGAAGGTAGATTACTTTGAAAAATAACTGATTTTGAAAATGGGATCAAACCTAAAATCGCTTTATTCCGGGCAAACGTCTATTTCTAAGAAGGAAAACATACACCGATGCCTTATTCCGGAAAACGTCTATTTTAAAGAAAACAATATTTATCGTCCAGAAGGAAAACACTTTAATCATTGCTTTCTCTGGGCAACCATGATTTCGATGAAGTTGAGTTGATCGATCCCGTCATCTTCGCCTTCTTAAGAAAAGAATGTTTGTCTAAATTTGAAATCGGCAAGGTACAGAAGTTATGCTGGAACATTGGATCATTGCATACCTTGCTTTATTTATTAATCTTGAATCATTATCATAATTATCATACCTTTTAAATTTGAATAAAGGTTACTCGATTGGATCACTATGCAATTTGATCATTCATAATCATCAATCATTAATCATATCGATTGTTAATCATTAACCTACTACATAGTGTGTCAACATTTAATCACGATCGGAATCGTTAATCATAATCCAAATGTTTTTCATCTATTATTCATAATCGTTAATTATTGTCAAAATGAATTTAATCATTAATCATTATCAGTCATCATTAAAAATTATAATTCATTAATCATAATCTTTAATCATAGAGTTGAATGATTTAATCATTTAATCTGCTTAGAATTGGTCCTGGGGTCAGGAGTTACACGAATTGCCCGTTTCTAAAGACAACCGCTTTCCCTTTACCCTTCCTCTTTCTCAACGGCCATTTCACCCCTTTGTTATCTCCTAGGGATAGAAAATTGTGTACCAAATTTGGTTGAAATGGTACAGGGGTTCAGAAGTTACACTAAATTGCCCGTTTTCTGAACAATACCTCCCTTCAGACCCCTACCCCCTTATCCAAATTTCCCTCCTGCATGATCGGCTCATAGTGAATATGTAAAATTTGATTGAATCGGTCCTGGGGTTGGGAGTTACATCTGTTGCTCTTCCAAAGACACACCCCTATACCCCTTTTTTCCAATGACCATCCCATCCCCTTTGTTATCTTTTCTTAAGATGTAGAATGTGTGTACCAAATTTGGTTGAAATTGGTACAGGGTTCATGATCTTTTGAATTGCCCGTTTTCAAACAAAACCCTCCAGACCCCTCCCTTTCCAAATCCTCCCTATGATTACCTCCTCGTAGTGAATATGTGTACAAATTTGTGAAATTGTCCTGGGAGTTGAAAGTTACACAGAATTGTCGTTTTCTGAACAAAACCCTCCCACCACCCCTCCCTTTCTACATGACCATCCCACCCTTTGTTAACTTCCTCTGAGGATAGAGAATGTCACCAAATTTGGTTGAAATCGGTCCTGGAGTTGAAAGTTTTACAGAATTGTTCGTTTTCTGAACAAACCCTCCCACCACCCTCCTTTTCTACGACCATCCCACCCTTTGTTAACTTCCTCTGAGGATGAGAATGTCTGTACCAAATTTGGTTGAAATCGCAAGTGGTTCAGAAGAGTTAGGAACATACATACATAGATTGTTTTATATATAGATAGATATGCAAAAGTATGTTTTGCCGATGATATACCTGCCGTACGTTTCAGTGGTAAGTTTGTACGGTCGTCATAGCTCGAACTATTTTACCAAGTTGTTGATCCTGCTCTTAGCTATTCCTCATGAATATTTTCACTGCATCGCCTACAACTGAGTACCTGAACAACCAGAAACATACAATATAGGAAATCGTCTTGAACGTCTGGAGCACTATCAAGACATTATTTGCAATACTGAATCCATAGAGGCAACACATCGAAATATCTGAAAACCGCTAGAATGAATCGTGAAGATGATCAAACCCACATCAACGATATTGAATTCGTTAAAATTAGGATCAGCTAGGCTACTCATACGACTGTACTCATATTCTTTGGGGCTTACATGCTTGCTTACTGACTGATGAACATCCACCCACCCCTTCCAAGGCATGTTTCTCGAGGACGTTGACTTCGGCGAAGATTCGATAAGCATACATTTGTGATCCGTTGTCCAGGAAAGCGCATGAAGTATAGTTTGTTAGGATTCGTTAGGTTTTCTAATACTGTTAGAACTCATTAAACCGTATAATCGGGCATATGGAAATGCTAGATTCTTATACAAATATTGACCTGCACTTTGCAAGGTTTTTTCAATATTGTATAATAATTCAACAATATCGCATATGCTTTCAGTTATCATTTTTGTATGTTCTTATACAGATTGTTAAAACCTAACAGTCGCTGCTGGTGCATAGATTTTCCTAAGCATATGCGGTATTTCGAAAAATTTCGTTTCAGGCGAAAGAAATTCGGAATTTGAGCATATGAAATCTGATTTCTTGATTTCATTCGTTTCGAAAATTTCCAAAATTTCGCTAGAAAAAATCATTCTAACGAAATTTAACGGAATTTGAATTTGAAAAAAAACAAAACCATACCACCATATTATCAAAAATTTTGGTGCGCGCTGAACATTATCGTAAAGTTGTTTCAATTTTACAATATTATATATATATATATATATATATATATATATATATATATATATATATATATATATATATATATATATATATATACTAATATTCCTATTAACGCTTACTACATACCTCATTCTTAGTCGACAAATTCGTATGTAGTTTTCTATATGAATGCGGAAAGATTATGTGGATGCTGGTCATCGGAGCAGCAGTCCGGTAGAACGCGAAGTGAAAAAATCTACCTCGCGTAGCAGAAATTTGTACAGCGCAATCGATCGTGATGCTGATTACGCAACTAGTGTGGAGAACGTGAGTGATAAAACTAATGTCTGATCGATGGCACAAAATTATTTTGTGCGGGATCTATCGTGTTGTAGAGATTATTGAATAACATTGATCTTGGTTGGATTGTTTGAAACACAGTTTTCCTTTTTTTCAAAATTACATCGTAAAACATATTTTGTCGCTTACAATGGGTTTCACACGAATTACCTTCTCAACTAACAACGATTCCTTTCCGTAGCACTCAGAGATAATCTTTGTTTCTTATAACAATGAGTGTTAAACTAATTTTCTTCTCTAATCCTAAATTGACTATAAGACGTGACCAGCATCATTATTGTCATTAATTGAAACACAGCATAACAATACAATAACTTTTTGTATCCCTAGATATTATTTAATTGGTGAGCGTATATTTTCTGTTTCTCGGCCAATCATGATTAGCATTACGATTGTGTACAGTTAATCAAGCTAATAAGCTCTTCTTTGACTATTTGCATAAATGTAAGCAGAGCCTGTGCGTGGACTTAACACCCTTGGCGAAACCATGATTTGGCGCTCTCTTTTGATTATAAAATGGAAAATTTAACGACAATTTGACAATTTGAAATGCATCAACAGTAAAATTAGAAGGTTTAGTAGTAGTTAGCATTAAACATCATTCAATACTGTGAAGAGAACAATAACTTTTGTTCCTAAGTTAATTTGAATTCAGAATGTTCATCTAAGATTTGTTTCCATTTGGTGATACTTTTTTTATTATTTCACAAGTTATTTGGGTAAGCGACCTCCAGAGCCGGAAGTTCATTAAACATGTTAAGGCTTTTTAGAGCCATGCACACTGCGTCTAGTAGGGTCAATAAAATCCAGCTCGAAATGCGTCGGTCGATTATCGTAATCGTTATCAAGTCGTACTCATCAGTCGAGCGGACGAGACACTGAAGACGGCCTTACTGTTGAGGTCGAAATACGTATCTGTCAAGATACAATTAATGGTGGAATTCAATGGGATTGTATAAACTGTCTTACGACAAGTGGTGTTTTAAAACACTGGACCTTACAGAGTTAATAAATTTCACTCTGGGGTGAGATGGTTGAAGGTCAGAGTTTCTAGGATCTAGTCGAATCAGGGAAACCCATTTTTGGAGTGGTTTGGGTGTCCGGGAGTGCATTGAACCTATTTGGATCAAGTGAATGTAGCTTTGGACCACTGAACCAGTTAGGACAAATTAAATCAAAAATTGTCTGTAGATTGGTTGGTGGTCGAAATCGCCAATCGCCGATCAGGAAAATTTAACTCAGGACTGTGTCTGTTGATAGTAAGTCCCTTCCCAGCATATTTGTTGATAACATTCAACTATGCAGTGCATAGTGGTTCGCTCCAGAACAAAGGTTCAAAACCTCAAAATGTCCCTAAAAATATCTCTTATGTTTGTATTATGGTATTTTGATGGTTTTTGTTACATACAAATCTAACATGGTGCTGGAACACTACTTTGGCAATATACAGCAGTTTTAGGCATCTCTGTGAATAGTAAATGCTTTCATTATGCTGCTAAATTGGATTTTGAAAACAGATTGACTTAATAAAGAGTTCTCACTTCGCTATAAACTAGGCAAACTATTCCATTTAATTCCATTACTTGATTGTTACTTCAAAGTTACGTATTTTGACTTCACAGTAAGGCGTCTATGGTTTTCTTTCTTGACTCAAGTGGTGGAATTAAATGGGATAGTACTAACTTGTCTTATGAAAAGTGAAAAGAGCTATAAATAATTTACGACAAAAGACTTGCCACGGTGTGTTTGTCGAAGAGGCTTATTTTCAAAAATCAGTATTCTAAAACACTCACTACGAAAGTATAGGGTTTCTCTCTCACGTAAGTGCATTTTAAAATGTTTTATCTATTTTTCCATACATTTTTGGGGGGTTAAATCGGATTTGAGATTTCTATGGAGTTTGCACAAAATAGTGAAAAATAAAATTGTTCTAGATCCCCTGATAGAACATTTTAGTTCACCACTATATGAAAGAGGAGAGCATCTACTTTCACGTGGTGGGTAGTTACAGAGATACTGATTTTGAAAATAATGTTTCCCCAAGAGACACCGTTCTAAATACTGGCTGTGCATGTGCTGAGACAAATAATTTTATTTGGAACATCAACAATAATGGAATATTTTTGACAAAAGTTGTATTTAAAAGAATAAATTAATTTGAATGACAAACGAACAACTGTTATTGTAACTGTGTAATTAAATTTGCATTTCATAATCTTGACTCGAAACAGGCTTTTCCTTGCAAAGGAATCTGTCTTTTCTATAAGAGAATAGTTAGAATAATATATTTCCTCAAATATGAGACAGTTCAGCTTTTCAGTTCAAATCTCGTACCAACATTCTCTATTACTGGCAAGAAGAATGTGCTACATTTTAGCTCGAGCTCAAACATCAGAATTGCTAACTCTTTGATATATTGTAGAATTAGTTGATGACAAAGTATTGAACAATACCAATTTCTAATACCAAGAATTTTCATTTCCTTTTCAGCTTTAGAAAAGTTTTCAACATGATTACGTATTTCGGATTATTAGACATAAACAAAATTCCAACAATAAAAGTCATGTGAAAAAAATCTAAAACTGGCAGTTTCTCGGATGTCAGGAGAAAGTTTTGGAAATAAGAAACTTTGTGTGTGGTATCTAATCGTTTGGAAGAAAACACCAATAATTACACTTAAAACAGCAATAAAAGTATTCAAATAAAAGTATATAAATGATTCCGTCATTGAATAATTATTCTACGAGATCATTTCATTTTAAGCTTTCATGTAATGCTTTCATTACATATGTTTTAAATATTAAATAATTATATCGAACGTTTCAACTACAATCTAATTAATTAAAAGGATTTTCAAGGTTCTGAACAAAAATACGCATTTGTAAGGTTCAGTTAAGAACAGACCAAAAAATTATGCACGTTTCAAACAAAAGGTTAAAAACCAGCTTATCAACTTTTCGCAAAACAAAATAGTGATTCATAGAAAGCTAGCCTTAGCTTTGTAATGAGCATAGAATCATTACGGGCACTCAACGCCTATACTTTGGAGCAGTTCAATCCCAAAATAGTGAGTATTTAAACTAATTTTGTATTCAAAGTTAACTAAAATTGAGTTCTGTCACCAATATTTGACATACACATATATTTAAGATCCTGACAATGCAGTCTTGAAATAATATTGAGTTAGCGATGTAATAGCTGCATGCTGATCTAAACGCCTTGTCAAACAGCGTTTTTATTCGAAAATCATCATTTATGTTCCATTCAAATGATGTAACAAAGTCCAACTCAACGGAACTACTTCAAATTTAAATTTGAATCACGTAAGTATTCTATAAATGAGAAAATATAATTCTGACGGAAACAAATTTCGATTTTGAGGTTTTGGCTCTCGAACCATTGTAGTGGTGTCTAAGGTCGGAATTCGTCCACCTCAGGACCATATATTTGATTATACTTTTATAAGACAGTTTATAATCCATTTAATTCCACTATTATATCTGACAGATACGTATCTTGACCTCAACAGTAAGTACGACACCAAGACGACCTTACTGTTGAGGTCGAAATACGTATCTGTCAAGATTAATGGTGGAATTAAATGATTGTAAACTCGTCTTATGAAAGCAAATTCAATTAAAGTGGCATTATAGAGTAACTCAGATTAAAATTGAAAAATAAGAAGTTTACAAACACGTGACTAACTCCAGCGGTAATATTGTCTTTCGTACATTATAACAAAATGTATTTTGCCATAACTTTTGAGCCCATAGTCCGATCCAGCCTATTTTAAGGAACAGCACCAACGTTTCTCTGAATGAAACTTAGTTGAGTAAGTCGGTTTAGAGTAAGTCTTAAAAGAGTTAAGATCATTTTTGCTCACACACATACAGACATTCCCACACATTTACACAGACATCACCTCAATGCATCGAACAGAGTAGATCGGTATACAACACTATGAGTGCTTTTTTTAATGCTTTCAGAGATACTTAGTACACGAGAAAGGCAAAATGAATTTTAAAATTCATGTGTCTTACAAATGATGAATTTGGGCAGAATTTTATTCATGATCCTCAAATATGAGTTCAATATGTAGTACATGATGTTTTACTACGGGTATTGCGGGTACCAAACTTTTTTTCGCTGAATATTGCGTAAAATATGCTTTACAAAACTACTAAAAACTAAATTCTGGACGGAGCTATTATTACATATTAAGTCATAAATAAGCTTTTGAGACGAAAACATGGCAAAGCTGTCCGTTTTCCCAAAAACGTAAAATATATTTCTAGGAGGGCAGTTTGAACGCCCCCACCCTCTCTAAAATCAAAAATAAAACCGTCCTGATTATAGAAATGTAGGTTATAACCTGTGTATTCACATTTTACTCGCCCAAATCGAAAATTGGCCTTCTGGTAGTTTTGGCACACCTTTATGCTGTCCTATTGTCCTGTCCTATTAGGCTGTCCTATTGTGAAGCGGCACAAATGTCTGGGGTATTGTTTTATCGCCAATGGTATATGCGGCGAGAAAAGGATTTATCACAGATTGTTATTGTAATTTTCTGTTATTAACTTTTTGTCTTACGACAAACAGTTATCTGACTTCGAAAAAGTGAAATCAGAGTTGCGTACATAGTAAAAACAATTTAATAAAATTCCGAGGAAAAAAATTAAATTTCGTTTCGTTTCGAAAATTTCGAAAATGAACCTTGATTTCGTATCGTTTCGAAGTATCGAAAGAAATCTTTACTTTTTGTTTCGATCCGAATCAACATAGACATTTTAAATTTCGTTTCGTTTCGTTTCGTAGAAAGTGTTATCGCATACCATTTTCCAAGCTTCCCATTAATTGAGCGGATATTTCTGAGAATTTTCACCTAATTGTGCCTTCTACTTCCATCTCAAAGGGAACATGGGGCATATTGTACCCATTTGCGCTTGTTATCTCCTTGAGCTGGTTTTCGGGCGTCTTTCGCCCGATGAAAACACACCCCTGAAAAAAACTCCACCACACCATGCAATTGGAAGATTCCGAAAAGAATTTCATCTCATCCCATTGAAAGAGATAGAGAAAATTTCAAGCGATAGATAAAAACTACTTTTATTCATAGTACTACTTGAGTGGCGGCGGGAAGCGGCTCAGGGACCGGTAGCTATTGAGCATGGAATTCTGCGACAGCTCGCGTCCCTCAAAGCAGCCACCATTGTACGGAAACCTCAAACGGGGAGTGTGATTTCAGAACCAGATTAATTATGCACAACATCGTTTCGTTTTGTGACGGTATTGAAATTTTCCGCAATCTTTTCTAGTTATGCATTGAAGGAGGTTCTGTTTCTTGGTGGCTGGAGGTCGACTGTTGTGGGAGAATCGAAAGAAGGATTGAATTAAATATCACTTTCCAGTGAAATATTTTTAGAAATTTTTATTAAATGTAATACCAAATTTTTTATTTTTTTCATTCTCGTCGCAACACCATGCTGTTTGGTCTCGACAATTTTCGGTTTGAAGTTTTCAACTTCTTGGACATAAAAGTAACATCGTATTCCTCATGGTATGAGAATGCAAAAAAAGTAATTTGGCTTAGAAACATCGCAGTTAACAATGAAGTGTTGATTGAAACTGTTGTGAGGTGATGTCACAGTGGGGACATACTACCAAAATGAAGAAAGATAAGTAATGTAGGTACAAAAATTCTGTTTTACACTTTATTACGGTCATATTCATGACAAGCAAATTAATTTTACTACAAATGTGAGGCTCTTTAAACAGCAGCTTAGTATCTACACCATTTGTTATAAAAATACTAACACGTCACTTTTATATGATAATAGCCTTGCCTTGAAATGAGTAATAAACTATATAAATGAAAAGCATAAGTAGCTTTCGTATAGCCCAGATCACCTCACATTTCCCTGAAGAGTTGTTTATCTTGGGCCAGAATAGTATCCAATAGTTGCTTTCTGGGAATTGAATGAATGAATGGGAATGAATGAATTGAATGAATTACTAAACAAGTTCTTGGGTAATTTTTACTTTCAAGGACTCGAGGAGTAACTCCTGGAGGAACTCCATGAGGAATTCCTGAAGAAACTTAAAAAATAATTCCTGAAAGAACTAGTTGAGTTGTGGGTAAAGTGAACAGGGTGGGTAAAACGGACAGGGGTCCCGTTTGAGCTAAATCGTTACAAATTTGGCACTTCATCAAATGATTCTTATTGCTTGTTTAAAATTAAGAGTGTAACATGTTTTACTACATTCAAATAATGAAAACTATTCTGTGTATTGAAGATTAAATGTAGCTATGGCTGAAATGCCATGGTGATGTAATTTTTGATGTGCAGTATTTAAGCTTTTAAAGCAAAAATCGGCCAAACTAATCCGGATGATCCTCGAGGATCTCAAACTTATTCTATCCAAAGATTGTGTACGGGTTGAATTGATGATTTATCTCAAAATTCGATTTTTTGAGAATTTTTTAAAGAAATTGGATCATGGTGGAGTAAAACGGACACGTTCTGGTGTGGGTAGTTTGGACCATATGAAATACATACATTTTTTTTCAACGTATCTTTATTTTGAAAAGTTGGTATTGTTTACCTCCGAAAACACCAGGCATTCATTAGAAAATTCGAATTTCCGAGTTTTGTCCAGACAAATGGCATATTGAAGTGATTATTATTGATGTAACATGCTTTTTTTTTGTAAAATCATTGTCAATCATTACCAATATATTAATTATCATCAAACTTTTTTATTTCCAGAGGCTCATTGTAGAGATGCTGAGCCTATGCATACAATTGATCAACTGAATTCACTTTTTTAAGCTTAATTTTTTGACATGTCCGTTTTACACACTATGTCCATTTCACCCGCATACTTTTAAATCGAGATTTTTTCATCCTGATTTTCATTGTCACAGGACTTTCAGCCAGCTAGTCTCGAAGAAACCCCAAGAAATTTTTTTTTCCGAGAAGCTCCAGGAAAGATCCCTGTAGGAACTCCAAAAAGATATCCTGAATGAACCACAGGTAGAATTACTGGAGGACCATCAGGATGCACTCCCAAAGGAACTCTAATAAGAATTGCCGAAGAGACGCTAAAGAGGAATTCCTGATGGATCTCTAAGAGGAATTCCTTGTGGAACTGCAGGAGGAGTTCTTGGAGGAACTCCAGGAGAAATTTCTGGTGAAGCTTCAAGAACAGTTTCTGGAAAAATATTTGGGCGATCTCCTGGAAGAGCTGCAACGAGAAATATCTGAAGAAACTCTAGGAGGTATTCCTGCAGAACTACGAATAAATTCCTAGAGAAATTCAAAATGAATTCCTAAGGGAATTCAGGATAAATTCCTGCAAGAATTTAGGATGAATTCCTGGGGATGAATGTATGCAAAAAATAAATAAGTAAATATAATTAAGTAACTGAAACTGTCGTTCCGAGTAAATATTCTATCAATTTAAAAGATATAGATAAATTAGTAGAGCAACTGAAGCAACTGCAGGGAAAACTCCTGGAGCAACTTCCAGAGGAAATCAAAAGAGGTTTGCTTGCGGAAAGACATTCCTAAAGGGTCTCGAGGAGAAATGTGTGATGGAACCAAAGAAGGAATCACTGGAGGAGTTCCAGGAAGATTTTCTGAAGGAGCTCTCAAAAATCTCTAGGTGAAGAGATTCTTGAAGGAATTTCATCACACATTTATGGACCAACTTCAGGAGGAATTAGTGTTGGCTCCTCAGGAGGATGAATTGCTTTAGGAATTCTAGATGACATTCCCGGAAAAAAATCATGTAGGATTTTATAGAAAGGAATTATAAGAAGAACTCCAGAAGAAGTTTTAGATCTACAGGAGGCATTTCTGGTGGAACTTCAGGAAATACTCTGAGATATTCTTGGAGGAATTGCAGAAGAAAATTCTGGGAAATTCTCTAAGATTTCTCGGTATAGGTCCTGGAGGAACTGCGAGTTGAATTCCATGAGGAATTCACGGAAGAACTGCAGGAGTATTTCTTGTGGGATTTTCCTTCAAATAGATTCATGGGAGATCTTCACGATAGGTTCCTGGAAGGGTTCAGGCCAATCCAATAATTCCCAAATTCCTTAACTTCCAAATTCCTAAGTTCATGAATTTCTGAATCCATAATTTCATAAATTGCTAAATTCCCAAATTTATAGGTTTCTTAAATCGTTTATTCCCAAGTTCCTAAATTCTGAAATTCCTAAATTCATTCGCTTTTCTTTCATGTCTATGTTTTTAAATTTCTATATTCCACAATTCATAGCTTCCTAAATTCGTTGATTCCTGAATAAATTCCCATATTCCGAAATTCCTGAATTTCTAAATTTTTTAGTTCCTAGATTCCTGATTTCCCTATTTGAAACAGATTTTGCGATTGTGATTATGATAGACTTGTTTATCGGCTATGGCAGGGCTGTCTTGGCGTGGTGGTTTCTATACCACTCATGATTATTAAAAAGACCGCACTTTATTCTTCGCGCATCCGAAATTCCTCCGTCGAAACAATCTGTGTGACTTCAAGTAATGTGCCAAAACAATCTCTTCCAACCTCCTGCAGCGCTACAATGAGTACATCGTTTTTTATGCTTGTTTCATGTAAAGCTGTCTTGCATGACCTGACACCAACCACTTATAAACTTGTTGTATGATCCGTTTTTATAACAGGAAAAGTGTTTCAGGTTTTTCGATGAATAGATGTATCGAATGATTATGGGATTTGTAAAAGAATTTGTATTCGAAGTGCGAGTGAAAATCATGTCTTTATACTGTCAAGCTTACTCAGAATCATTCTGATCCGGATGCCACATTCTGATATTCCCATTTCACATCTTGATGCATTTATCTCCATCAATAGTGCCATCAACGAACAATAATAAGATTCATCTACAACATGCATGCCGCAGTGAAAGTGTCGAGCTCAGCCACACTGAACCGCCAAAGGACTTATCGAATGCAAATGATTCACGGACTCGCCTGTGTCAGTGCCACACCGCATATGGATAATAATCAAAATGGAAAAAAATGAACGAATTGCCATTGTCGCCACATCATGACAAATGACGACTGCGATTCGTGTGTTTCCGCTGCTTCCGGTTCAGCACAGAATTGCACTGCTAAAATAAGCTTCTCGATTCAATTTAAGAGGGGAATATTCAATTGGCTTGCTATCATACCGAGAACGTTGACAGATTATTTGATATCCGCTCTCTGTCTGTGTGGAAATAAAACCAGGAAGGTCAAATATTAAGTTTACTTTTCACAACGAAGCTCAACTTATTTAGACAAAACAATTTAATAATCAATCAATTTCAATCTCAATGATCACCAACGAATTCGTTTAATATGCATATCTACACAGATAGAAAAATCCACTGAAATTTACGCCAAAAATCATGCACATAAATGGAACGTCATTATTAGCGTAATTCCACAACGAATAAAGCCTAAATGTATACAATATTTGACGTGAATCGTCTATATTGCATGAAAGTTGTAAGCAATCTTGTTAGGAAGAGGGCCATTTCAGCGAAGAATAGCGTAATTTTCCGCATGGCACGTTTTACGCGCTGTTTACTTTTCATTATTTTTTTCTGTGTATTTTGTTCTCAATTTAACTGAAGCTTGGAGTAAATTTGTTTAAATGTTGAATTCCAAAAATATAGATTGTTGGCATGTACAGTTTAAGTTGGAGCTTAAAATTGACTTCTGAGGAATTGTGAAATGTAGCTCATTCTGAGTACCAAGCATGCAGCGTCAATAGCATGGATTTTCGGAAAGCAGGAACGTGAAAGTTCATACGATCATTTCCTCAAATGCAAGATCCCCGGAGAGCTTTATCTCCCAAAGTCGATTTCAAAGGAAAATAACTGACAGAACATGACATCCCTTTCGAATCTCCGACTGGTTTATATCCACATAATTGGCTCTGAGCCCCGAACGAACTCCCTCAAAGAGCTCAAAGTCAATCCATCCTAAAGCGGCCCAATTTCTGCCGCCGCCGCTGCCGACGCCGTCTGCTTCGAAGACTGAGTCCGATAGGAGCAAACTTCCTCTCCAGTTTTTTTTGGGTGATTTATGAATTGGATTTGGATCTAACCCTCGCGTCCCGCTATCGGAACGCTTGTACACATAGATTTCAACATAAAAGGGTTCGGCTGGTTGCCACTTCTAAAATCCGTAGTCAGACCCATCTACACTTTAGGAGTGGAAAAATCCCATCACTCTTTGGTCGTGTTGTTGGGTGTATTTAAGAAATCCCAACTAGCTGATCCGAATCAGCAGCATTATCATGGGCGTTTGGAAGTGGGGAGCAGTACACCATGTGCTCACAAGATTTATATCCGTCGAGTAAAACTAGGCCGTTACCTTGCCGATTTTGTTCATTATTTAATATTTAAAATTTAACCAAAGCTTGGTGATTTGAAAACACCGCATCTTTAACCAAAATGGCTGTTTTTCTCATGTTTTACGATACGTTGAAATGTTCGATAAACTGACTGAGGGACGCCAATGAACATCATCCTCATTTCCATCGTTACCAGCAACAACGTATGGGAGGCTTCGTTTTATCTTCCAACCATGCTCAAATAAGAAAATCTGATTTGGCATGGATTCCTTCGATTGCCACTCCCATACAGAATGTTCCAATGGATGTTTATTCGATCAGAAGTAAAATGCCAACCGAGATTAGTTACACTGAATATTTTGACGGTTAAAAATTTTGACTTCGGACATTTTATTTATTTAGTTACTTTTACGTAGGTTTTTGCATAGCAGACATTGATATCGTTATAGACCACCAAAAATAAGTGAATTTATTTTGCTGTGGAGAAATACATCCGGTTGAAAGTCTTCAACCGGCGCATCCTGTTCGAAAATCCCTTTAACAGCAGGCAGGTGTGCGTCCTCATTCCAACAAAACAAACGAACGAACGGGGGCAGTGCGTTTTGGAGCGATTCGTTATCCCAAGGGAACGCACGCACTCACGCAGCGTGTAGGGAAGGGATTTAGGATGTCTAACCTGGCGAATGAAAAATGAGCGTGGGAACTGGGATTTGCGAAGTTGCTCCGGCACACAGGAACGGCTTTACGTATAGGTGGGTGGAAAAGTGGAGCAGGTTTTCCGCACAATGCAAACGAACACCGGATGAGCGGTGTCGGGTTGATAAAAGGCATGCAGGATTGAAGTAGGAGATTGGAAGCTGGTAAGCTTTTTTTCGCAGAGTTGTAGCAGAAGGGATATGGAAGCCACTTTAATTTATTAAATGCTGTTCTGTTTGTATTCACATTCACGGAATGTCGGAGAAAGAATTTCCTTTTCGAAAGATATCTGATCGGTGGTAATCTTGCTACCGTTGTGCAATCATCTCTTTTCGCTGTGTAAGTTATATCGGCTTTACCTGAGGCTAAGAACAATGTTTCCTACGGAAAAAGCATCCAATACCAACGATTTTATTTCAATCTTACACTTTCGGATTTCCATCCTATCCAAGTTACTCAAGAACATTACCAACAAACTGCTGCTAGTAATGAGCTTCGGAACATTACTTATTGCACACTAATGTGTTTCTTTCACCTTGCTACAGAGGAAGCTTGGAACCAGATCTTGTGAAATTTATTTGTAAATTATTAAACAAATATTAATACGTGTTTGTTTTCCGATATGAAAATCATTGTGGAAATAAGTTTACAAAATAGCAAATTAAAAACATTTTAAACTAAGAAGAGTCTACACGGCACTTAGGTAAAACTGTTCAAAATCCATGGCTGTGATGGTTTTGGAATTGTTAGTGTGGAAGGTTGTAACATAAGAAATCGTTTTGCTAGAGCCATCGAGATCGTCAAAGCAAAACTCATGTCCAAAATCCATTAAAAATAAAATTCAAATTCAATCCAAAATCAATCCAAATCCAATCCAAATCCAATCCAAATCCAATCCAAATCCAATCCAAATCCAATCCAAATCCAATCCAAATCCAATCCAAATCCAATCCAAATCCAATCCAAATCAATCCAAACCAATCCAAACCAATCCAACCAATCCAAATCCAATCCAAACCAATCCAAACCAATCCAAACCAACCAAACCAATCCAAACCAATCCAAACCAATCCAAACCAATCCAAACCAATCCAAACCAATCCAAACCAACCAAACCAATCCAAACCAACCAATCCAAATCCAACCAAACCAACCAAACCAATCCAAACCAACCAAACCAATCCAAACCAACCAAACCAATCCAAACCAATCCAAACCAACCAAACCAATCCAAATCCCATCCAAACCAATCCAAACCAATCCCAAACCAATCCAAACCAATCCAAACCAATCCAACCAATCCAAACCAACCAAACCAATCCAAACCAACCAAATCCAATCCAAATCCAATCCAAACCAATCCAAACCAATCCAAACCAACCAAACCAACCAAACCAATCCAAACCAACCAAACCAATCCCAAACCAACCAAACCAATCCAAACCAATCCAAACCAATCCAAACCAACCAACCAATCCAAACCAATCCAACCAATCCAAACCAACCAAACCAATCCAAACCAATCCAAACCAATCCAATCCAAACCAATCCAAACCAATCCAAACCAACCAAACCAATCCAAACCAACCAAACCAATCCAAACCAACCAAACCAATCCAAACCAATCCAAACCAATCCAAACCAATCCAAACCCATCCAACCAATCCAAACCAATCCAAACCAATCCAAACCAATCCAAACCAATCCAAACCAACCAAACCAACCAAACCAATCCAAACCAATCCAAACCAACCAAACCAATCCAAACCAATCCAAACCAATCCAAACCAATCCAAACCAATCCAAACCAATCCAAACCAATCCAAACCAATCCAAACCAATCCAAACCAAACCAATCCAAACCAACCAAACCAATCCAAACCAACCAAACCAATCCAAACCAACCAAACCAATCCAAACCAATCCAAACCAACCAAACCAATCCAAACCAATCCAAACCAATCCAAACCAATCCAAACCAATCCAAACCAATCCAAACCAATCCAACCAACCAAACCAATCCAAACCAATCCAAACCAATCCAAACCAATCCAACCAACCAAACCAATCCAACCAATCCAAACCAATCCAAATCCAATCCAAACCAATCCAAACCAATCCAAACCAATCCAAACCAATCCAAACCAATCCAAACCAATCCAAACCAATCCAACCAATCCAAACCAATCCAACCAACCAAACCAATCCAAACCAATCCCAAACCAATCCAAACCAATCCAAACCAACACAAACCAACAAACCAATCCAAACCAATCCAAACCAATCCAAACCAATCCAAACCAACCAAACCAATCCAAACCAATCCAAACCAATCCAAATCCAATCCAAACCAACCAAACCAATCCAAACCAATCCAAACCAATCCAAATCGAATCCAAACCAATCCAAACCAACCAAACCAATCCAAACCAACCAAACCCATCCAAACCAACCAAATCCAATCCAAACCAATCCAACCAACCAAACCAATCCAAATCCAATCCAAACCAATCCAAACCAATCCAAACCAATCCAAATCCAATCCAAACCAATCCAAACCAATCCAAACCAATCCAAACCAATCCAAACCAATCCAAACCAATCCAAACCAATCCAAACCAACCAAACCAATCCAAACCAATCCAAATCCAATCCAAACCAATCCAAACCAATCCAAACCAATCCAAACCAATCCAAACCAATCCAAACCAATCCAAACCAATCCAAACCAATCCAAACCAATCCAAACCAATCCAAACCAATCCAAACCAACCAAACCAATCCAAACCAATCCAAACCAACCAAACCAATCCAAACCAATCCAAACCAATCCAACCAATCCAACCAATCCAAACCAATCCAAACCAATCCAAACCAATCCAAACCAATCCAAACCAATCCAAACCAATCCAAACCAATCCAAACCAATCCAAACCAATCCAAACCAATCCAAATCCAATCCAAACCAATCCAAATCCAATCCAAACCAATCCAAACCAATCCAAACCAATCCAAATCCAATCCAAACCAATCCAAACCAATCCAAACCAATCCAAACCAATCCAAACCAATCCAAACCAATCCAAACCAATCCAAACCAATCCAAACCAATCCAAACCAATCCAAACCAATCCAAACCAATCCAAACCAATCCAAACCAATCCAACCAATCCAAACCAACCAAACCAATCCAAACCAATCCAAACCAATCCAAACCAACCAAACCAATCCAAACCAATCCAAACCAGTCCAAACCAACCAAACCAATCCAAACCAATCCAAA
Organism: Armigeres subalbatus; assembly: GCF_024139115.2. NCBI lineage: Eukaryota > Metazoa > Arthropoda > Insecta > Diptera > Culicidae > Armigeres > Armigeres subalbatus. Next base: position 237,495,945 of record NC_085139.1, on the reverse strand, counting down.
CCAATCCAAACCAATCCAAACCAATCCAAACCAACCAAACCAACCAAACCAATCCAAACCAATCTGAACCAATCCAAACCAATCCAAACCAGTCCAAACCAATCCAAACCAATCCAAACCAATCCAAACCAATCCAAACCAATCCAAACCAATCCAACCAATCCAAACCAATCCAAACCAACACAAACCAATCCAAACCAATCCAAACCAATCCAAACCAATCCAAACCAATCCAAACCAATCCAAACCAATCCAAACCAATCCAAACCAATCCAAACCAACCAAACCAATCCAAACCAATCCAAACCAATCCAAATCCAATCCAAACCAATCCAAACCAATCCAAACCAATCCAAACCAATCCAAACCAATCCAAACCAATCCAAATCCAATCCAAACCAAACCAATCCAAACCAATCCAAACCAATCCAACCAATCCAAACCAATCCAAACCAATCCAAACCAACCAAACCAACCAAACCAATCCAAACCAATCCAACCAATCCAAACCAATCCAAACCAACCAAACCAATCCAAACCAATCCAAACCAATCCAAACCAACCAAATCAATCCAAATCCAATCGATCCAACCAAATCCAACCAAACCAATCCAAACCAACCAAACCAATCCAAACCAATCCAAACCAATCCAAACCAATCCAAACCAACCAAACCAATCCAAACCAATCCAAACCAATCCAAACCAATCCAAACCAATCCAAACCAATCCAAACCAATCCAAACCAATCCAAACCAATCCAAACCAATCCAAACCAATCCAAACCAATCCAAACCAATCCAAATCCAATCCAAACCAATCCAAACCAAACCAATCCAAACCAATCCAAACCAATCCAAACCAATCCAATTAAAACCAATCCAAATCCAATCCAAACCAATCCAAACCAATCCAAACCAACCAAACCAATCCAAACCAATCCAAACCAATCCAAACCAATCCAAACCAATCCCAAACCAATCCAAACCAATCCAAACCAATCCAAACCAATCCAAACCAATCCAAACCAATCCAAACCAATCCAAACCAATCCAAACCAACCAAACCAACCAAACCAATCCAAACCAATCCAATCCAAACCAATCCAAACCAATCCAAACCAATCCAAACCAATCCAAACCAATCCAAACCAATCCAAACCAATCCAAACCAACCAAACCCAATCCAAATCCAATCCAAATCCAATCCAAATCCAATCCAAATCCAATCCAATCCAAATCCAATCCAAATCCAATCCAAACCCAATCCAAATCCAATCCAAATCCAATCCAAATCCAATCCAAATCCAATCCAAATCCAATCCAAATCCAATCCAAATCCAATCCAAATCCAATCCAAATCCAATCCAAATCCAATCCAAATCCAATCCAAATCCAATACAAATCCAATCCAAATCCAATCCAAATCCAATCCAAATCCAATCCAATCCAAATCCAATCCAATCCTTATTCCTATTTACTTATTTTTCCTTCTTTCCTCTTTCCTCCTTCTACTTTCTCCCATCTTTCTTTCACCGTCTTCATTTATTCTTCCCTGTTTTTTTTTCTTTCTTTCTCCTTCTGTCTTTTTCCTTCTGTCTTTTTCCTTCGTATTTCTCCTTTCTTCCTTTATCCTTTGTTCAATTCTTTTCTCCTTTTTCCTTCCTTCTTCCTCCGTCATGCTTCTTTTGCTTTCCGCCCTCTTTCTTTATTCACTTCCAATATCCAATATTTCTTCTTCATTCTTCCTTCTGCCTTCTCTTTCCTTCCTTCTTTCTTTATCTTTCATTCATTTTCCTTTTTATTTCTCTACCTTGCTTCTTTCTATGCCCTTTCCCCTGCTTCCATCTTCATTCCTTATTTATTCTTCTTTCTTCTAATTTCCTTCTACTTTCTTCTTTTTCTTTCAACCTTCTTCCTTCTTCTATCTTTGTTTTCCTTTTTATTCTTCCTTCTCTATCTTTTCTTCTTTTTCTCCTTCATTTTTTAACATTCTTATTTCTTCCATCTTTCTTCCTACTGTTTTCTATTCCCTTTCTACTTCCTAATTTATTCTTCCTTCTTCATCCTCCTTCCCCTTTCCTTCTTCCTTCCTTCTTCTTCTTTCTTCTTTCCTTCTGCTTTTTCTTTCATTCTTTAATCTTCCTTCTCCCTTCTACCATCTTCCTCCTTTTAAAATTTATTTCCTGTTGTCTTCTTTCTTCTTTTTTTCTTCCTACTTCCTTTTTCTCCTATTCCTTCTCCGTATTTCTTCTGTCTTACTTCTTTCTTTTTACTTTTACTTTTTTTTCTTTAAATCTTCCTGCTTATTTTTTCTTCTGTTTCCTTTTTTCTTCTTCCATCCTTCATTCAGTTTTTCCTCATCCTTTCCCTCATTCCTTCCTTTGTCTTCCTTCTCCCTTCTTCTTTTTTCATTCGTTTTTCTTCTTTTTCTCGCTTTGGGCTTCTTATTCTCTCTTCTCACTTTTTTCTCCTCTTTCTCACGTTTCTCGTCAAACATTTCACTTCGCAAACTAATTAGGGAAACGTATTTTGAATATACGGCCATTCTTCGATCAAATGGTTCTCGGCCATACAAGATTCGGCCAAATGACCCTACGCGGAATAATTTGTATTTGATTGCATGCATCGTTTTAAGTACTTGTTAGTCGGTATTTGTCCTGTTGATTTGCAGTTGATCATCGGAGGCAATTTGCATCTCACTGTTTGCAATAAGCAACTAACATTCATTGGTAAGCATGTACCATGAAATCAGCTTTGATCCGTTATACGCAGTTTGGATGGAGTTTTAAGTGGGCTAACCACTGTAATATAGTGCAACAAGTAGCAATTTTGGTTGCAAAGTGCAAAATCTTGTTCTGATGTTTGCTTGGTTGAAAATCATTGCAATGAGTTGCTCCTTGATTCAGATTGAGCAGTCCGAGTGAAAAGTTTGTTTTACCTGTTATGTTGCAAGACAGAATGATTTTCGGAAACTATCAGAGGTGTCAATTTCCTTACATAGATTGTCCCAGGATCGCAGTCACATATTACATCCCTTCTATGGTACCCAGTCAACACAAGATCGTATATGATGTCACATACGATGCTAAAGTGGAGGCCATATAGGTACTTCCCCATACAATATGTACGTATATCGCCTCCACTTTAGCATCTTATGTTGCATCATATACGATTTTGTGTTGACTGGGTAATGTTTCCCATTGACATGAGTACTCCTCAATATGTAAATTGGATTTTGTTTTCCTCATGACGAAACCCCGTCCGAATAAAAAACATTAGCTTCAACTTTTGATAAAACCATAACAGTAATTCTCCACGTTCCATTGAACTTCTGTCATACGATATCGGATCAGGAGAGCTTTGAAATTCTAGCGCGATACCTTTCTCAAACAGGATCCCTTTTTCCGAGAAGTCACCGTCTTCCCCGAAGCCATCGTCAGACAAAATATGATTCCGACGTGAGCCTCTGCGAAAGAACCACCATCTTGGTCGAATAATGGGATGAAGATGGGGGCGATGGTAACAATGAAGACAACGGAAACGAGCAGGGACCGAATTCTCGGTAGCCATGCGTTCAATTGCACACAGTTTCCGTGATGAATCGCTCGAATGACAGGTCGGGACGGATTGGCATGTTTCGATTCATGGCTCTCGCAGGGAAAATCTCCATTCTGCGGGCAACAATTACAGTCCCACCCACCGTCATCCCGGCGAGACCGCTTCATCGGAAAATTGATATAATCTTCGACAACGATCCGATCTTCAGACCCGACCCATCGTCACCACAGAGGTGTGAAAATTTCAATTTCAATTCCGACCACGTGCTGGGATATAGTGCGGGCGCCTCGAACGTGCCCGACACCGCATGTGTATCGATGTGTAAATTCCTTCCGCCCGATACAGTAAACTGGTTCAATATCAATTCCCGACAATGACAAAAACGGCTACGACTGAAATGATTCATTAGTCACTACTGGCAGGGAGCCCCGGACAAATCGCTAGTCAGCATCCTTCCCGCAGCCAGTTCAATATTCACAATCACCGAAGGGGCGTTCGGTGCATGCACAGACCTGTATCTACATATCGTGAAAAATTGTCACGTCTCAGGGCATGCAAATGTGACACCGCTGGAGCGTCGTTCCGTTTTCGTTTCGGTTATCGTGCTGCTGCTTGGCTTGGGAACGGAGTTGAAAAGTATCGAACAGAGCTTTTTTTCCCTGCAATTGACTCAAACGACAATGTAGACTTTTTTTCGCCTTTCCTTGGTGTGTGCATCTATCGTTCACCTGGAATTGCTGGAACGATGACGGGACATTTGAATTTCATAGAGCATCGAAAAGCACTTGGGCAGACGAGCAGCAGGAAATGTATTGGATTGATTGATGTGCATGCCGAGAATGAGATATTGTAGCGAGCTGTTGCTAAGATGTGAAAAATGATTCTTCGATGGTGTCGGATGATACAAAGGAAGGATCCGTGGAAATGATGCTCAGAAATGTTTCAAAATAATAATTTTAATTCGTCGTCTTTTATTTATTTCCAATAAGAACGATCCTCAAGGAAGAAGAATATTTGGTGTCTTCCCTCTTGTCAAGGGATAATTGCACCTGTTCGAAGCGGTGTACAAAAAATGAATTTTGATAAACAGATAAGATGAATGTGAAAAATAATTGCTTTCTATAATTAATTATACCGACATCTAAGCAGTGTGCGCAACGATTCAAGACCCCTCGTCATCGGCGAACGGTTTTAGCTCATCCCTGAAATCAACCGGGCGAATGATTGGCAGAAATAGCTATCTAATATGAAACATAATAGTAAAGAGAGAAGATTCGATTTGCTAAACCTAAATCAATTATTCTAAAGTTAAAGTTATGTTAAAATCTTATGTTCTAAAGTGATAAACTAGTGGTTCCTAATATTACAAGCAAGTACTTTGATGCTTAAAATTATGAATTTGATCTTAATTGTAATACTTAACTTAATAGGGACATTTACAACCACGAATTACCTTTGTTACAAGTAGACGGACGGTTAACGTAGAAGACAACAAATGTAAGTTAGCCTAAAATTATTCATGCAAAAAGAAATTACAATAAATAACAATTTCAGCTTAAAGCCTACTCAAAGCAATAATGAGTTTGCTGGTTAAAATTCCGAAACGTGACCGTCTTCGTAACAAAATCTTTAAGATTTGTTTGTATAGTTCGGCGTGGAAAACATAACCATGTCTAGTGGTGATCCAGCGGCCGTCGACTCACACAATCGTTCTGATGGACAAAATCAATGCATCGTGTGTAACAAACCAAACCATGCAGATCGCAAGATGGTCAAGTGCGACGGATGCGATCGCTGGTTCCACTTCAGATGCGTCGGTGTGAACGACAGCATCGAAGGAGAGGACCGAAGCTTTAGATGCACAGCGTGTCCTGTTCCCGATCCACCAGCCTCTACAGTATCGACTTCAGCAAGTATGCGGGAAGCACGCATACAGTTGGAGGTGCAACGCCCAGCCGAGGAGAAGATGCAAGCAGAGCGAGGAAAGCAGGAGCAAGCTATTCAAGAGATGACGTTGCGTTTGGAACAAGAACGGAGAGACAAGGCCACCAGGGAGATGTTTGCCTTGGAGAAGGAATACATCCAACGACAGTACGACCTGCTTCATACCCAATTGGATGACGATGGAGATGCAGTTAGCGTTCGTAGCCGTTGCAACCGTGGAGCGGAGAAAGTTGAGGATTGGATCACCAGTAACCCGGGTGTGACCATGAGTGCCAATTCTGGAAACAAACCCACTGGACTCACATCGCAGCTGAAACCAATCACGAATTCCGCCCCAGGAACGGCACCAACAACTATTGAAGAAGTAGGCCAAGTGAATCCACATTCAGCTTCTGCGGTCACTTCGAGTATGTTAACTACTCTTTCGTTGCATTTATCCCATTCTGCAAACGCCTCGATCTCGCATCCTGCTACACAACTACCACCTATAACACAGAGCACCATGCAAGGGAACAATGTGATGCCAATAGTCACAACGGTGGCGAGCGTGCAACAGTTTCCTAAACCCTCTGCGTCGGTCGATGCACACAATATGTTTGTGATTTCACCAACAACAGCGTCGGTGGTTTCGTTTTCGTTGCCGTCACTGACCACTACACAGCCGGTCAGTTTCATGCCATCATACGGGGATTCATTTCTGCCACAGTCGTCGTTAGCAACCTACACACCACAAGCGCAAGGTATATCATCGGTAACATCAACATCGTCGTGCTGGCCCATCGTATCGCACACTGCTGCGCCGTCTTGTTTACCAGCGAGTGGCAACCACCAACACACCACTCAACACAAACGAGTTTGTCTAGCGGTCGACGTCCAGCTGAGGTACAATACGGAGTGGCCCCTGTTTTGGAGTAGCTACAATACTTCAACGCAGATGTGCGGATAAACCGAAGCAGAAAATCTCCTCCGTTTGCAACGCAGTTTGAAAGGTGAAGCAAGAAAAGCAGTGAACAGTTTTTTGCTATACCCTTCGAACGTGGGTGATATTATGTCGACACTAAGCACACTGTATGGCCGTCCCGATATCATCATTAACACGCTGTTAAACGATGCGCTGTCAGGAGTACCCCCACGCCGAAACCAGAAAAACTTGATTCTCTGGTATACTTTGGTTTGGTAGTTCGCAATCTCTTGTGTCAAATGTGCAGCAAATGCATTTGGCCAACCCGATTCTGCTCCAAGAGCTGGTCGACAAACTACCGGCCAATATCAAATTGGGGTGGGCGATGCATAAGCAATCAATACCGGTAGCAGATCTTCGAGCGTTTGCAAATTACATGCAGCTAGCAGTGTATCGAGTGGGGTTACAGAAAGTACCAAGGCGGACCAACAGAAAGGGAAGGCGTTTGTCAATTCAGTTCGTTCGGAATCTTGTGGTCGGAATGATCAACGTCATCCCGAAAAGGTCACTGGTAGGGGTAAAGTGTGATGGATTCAAAGTCAACGGATCCTCCTAAAGTGCGTCCCTGTGCAGTGTTACAAGTACATGGGCACAAACCAAAAGAATGTTCGATCTTCAAGGCGAAAACACTTGCAAAAAAAAACACACAAAACACTTGAACGCTGGAAGGCCGTGCAAGATGCACATCTGTGTAAGCGTTGTCTATACCCTCATGGAAAGTGGCCATGCAAGGCTGCTGTTTGTGGGACAAATGGATGCCAACAAAATCACCACAAATACCTCCATCCCGGCAATCCAAACGTCGGAAATTGCTCGAGTGAGAATGCATCAAATTCGACTACAGGGGTAGTAACGGTGCATCAACATCTGCAGCACAGAGTCCTGTTTCGCGTCATTCAGTCTTCACGCCAATGGGAAATCGATGCATACCTTTGCATTCTTGGATGGCGGTTCGGATTCAACGTTATTAGAAGACTCCATTGCCAAGAAACTTGGGGTCACCGGAGCTGTGTTTCCTCTCTGTATGCAGTGGACTAATGGTGTGAGGCGTACTGAAGAAGACTCAAGAAGAGTGATGCTGGTGATTTCCGGTAACAACGGCAATCGTTTTATGATGAAAGATCTCCACACTGTCTCTAATTTAAATCTGCCACGACAAACAATTGACTTCGAAGAACTTCAAACAAAATTCCCTTATTTGAAAGGACTCCCAATCGCAAGTTAGGATGATGCTACACCGGGAATATTAATTGGACTGGACAACACCAAGCTGGAGACGACGTTGAAGCTTCGTGAAGGTAGCGGAAGTCAACCTGTGGCGGCGAAAACTCGTCTAGGATGGCTGCTGTACGGAAGGTCTGGAGAATCGGATTTAAAACTGGTCCACCGAGTACTTATTTATTTATTTAACCCTTATGCGGCCGACGGGGTACCCGTGTTCCTTTTTCAAATTCAAGTGGTGATATTTCAATGAATTTTTATAGCTGAAAGCTGAAACTCGGTGACATCTAAGAACTCCATAAAATGTAGCATCTGTGAGAAAATCACGTTGATACAGTGAGGAGGGACGTGGGGAGGGGCATCTGATTTTTTTACCACGTGGATGGCCGACAGGGTACCCGTGTTCCACTAAATTGATATTTTCATAACTTTAACAATTTTCAACCGATTTTGATAATTTTGACAGTTTTAGAAACAGAAACTCATATACTTTTTGCCCATTGTCAAGGTTTACAGTTTTTGTCTATGGTTATTCAAGAAATCTTTGAAGTAAGGCTTAAGAGTCTACACACGTAACCGAAGGACTATCAACCAGTTTCAAATATATTACATGCTCATTGCGCTTCTTAGAATAGTCGGTGTTCAAAGTATATATTCTGGTTCTCCAAAAACCCCTGGAGTAAGGCCACAGTCATCCAAAAAATCCCTGGAATAAGATCTTATGGTCTGCTAACGTTACCAGAGGTCTATCGTGCAAATTCAAAAACGGTACATGCTCTTTATGGTGCTTAGCATATAATGCTTTCTTAGTATATGTTCCGAGTCATCCATGTTTGTTTTTCATGTAGTTCTTGTTGTTTTTGTGAGTTCCAGGTAGTCTACGAACTCCATACAGTCAAGGTCTTCGGAAAAATCTCCGTAATGGAGGCGTTTATCGAAAAATAAACAAGTTGCGTTACTCCTTCTTGGTATATGTTTGTATTTCTTTTGTATTTCTTGTAGTTCTTGTTGTTGTCGTGAGTTCCAGGTTGTCTACAAACTCCATACAGTTAAAATCTTCGGATCAATCTCCGTAATGGAGGCAGCTATCGAAGAATAAACAAGATGCGTGACCCCTTCTTGGTATATGTGTGTATTCCAAGTAGTTCTTGTTGTTGTCGAGGACTCCAGGTAGTCTACGAACTCTATAGAGTCAAGGCCTGGGGATCGACCTCGGTAACGGAGGCAGCGTTTGAAGAATAAACAAGTTTTGAGACCCCTTCTTGATATATGTTTGTATTTCAAGTAGTTCTTGTTGTTGTCGTTGGCTACAGGTAGTCTACGAACTCCATAGATTCAAGGTCGGTGGATCAACCTCCGTAATCGAGGCAGTTATTGAAAAATAAACAAGTTGTGTAACCCCTTCTTGGTATATGTTTGTATTTCATGTAGTTCTTGTTGTTGTCGTGAGTTCCAGGTAGTCTACGAACTCCATACAGTCAAGATCTTTGGATCTATCTCCGTAATGGAGGCAGTTATCGAAGAATAAACAAGTATCGTGACCCCTTCTTGGTATATGTGTGTATTCCAAGTAGTTCTTGTTGTTGTCGAGGACTCCAGGTAGTCTACGAACTCCATAGAGTCAAGGTATGAGGTTCTACCTTGGTAACGGAAGCAGTTATAGAAGAATAAACAAGTTGTGTGACGCCTTCATGGTATTTGTTTGTATTCTAAGTAGTTCTTGTTGTTGTCATTGGTTCCAGGTAGTCTAGGAACTCCATAGAGTCAAGGTCTGTGGATCAATCTTGGTAATGGAGGCAGTTATCGCAGAGTAAACAAGTTTTGTGACTCCTTCTTGGTATATGTTTGTATTCCAAGTAGTTATTGTTGTTGTCGTGGGCTTCAGGTAGTTTACGACCTCCATAGAGTCAAGATCTGTGGATCAACCTCCGTAACGGATGCAGTTATTGAAGAACAACTGGAAAGGACGGAAGGTAGCGGTTTTCCTCCAATACCTTTTCCGAACTTAATCCATCACATGTTATGCATATGCAAAATCGAGTTTCAGACATAGCAATTCATTTCCAATCCGGCTGGCTCAATACCCGTAACATAGGCAATTAACTTTGAATGTACTGAACTCGAAAGGCGATCCCTCTTCGCTTATGTGGTAGGGTTGGGATCTGACGACCAACTGGCACAATCTCACAACCCTACTTCATCAAGCGCCGTTGGTGATGAAGCAAGTGTGTAGGAGCCAGATAATACTAAATACTCATCCTACTTGGTTGGCATTGTAAAAAACATATATGAGGGAGTTAGTTCTAAGAATGTATTGCGAGAGTTCGGCTACATGCCAGGTGCTGTGAATCTGGTTTCATCAGTACCCGCTAAGCTGCGGAGGACGACGGAGGTCCTTCGTAGCTTAGTAGAAAAATCACCTGTCTAGCGTACTGGTTTCGTGGGATCAAACCCCACCGAAGTTCTGTAAATCAATCTCCGTAATAGAGGCAGTTATCGAAGAATAAACAAGTTTTGTGACCCCATCTTGGTATATGTTTGTATTTTAAGTAGTTATTTTTATTGTCGTGGGCTCCGTAGCAAGGCAAAATACGTGAATGGAATCCGTATTTTTTTGTCGAAGAAGCTTACAAACTTATTAACAGGTACTCATAAATGATTCATAATAAGCTACAGGCAGTGAAGGTTTAGGCAAAATCAGGGGTAGACAAAATCTGGGAGTGACAAAATCGGGTCAACCTCATCTGAGTGAATGTACGCATTCCTAGTACAGTAGCCGTTCGATAACTGCAAAATGTTTTCTTTGCAGTTATCGAATGCCGTTCGATAACTGCAACGCACTCTAGACGTCAAACGGTTGTCAATCGACGTCAGATGCAATAAAAGTGCATCTTAATGTGCAGCGCAATGCAGCTGTCATTGAGTCTGACATCGGTTTGAAGTTTAGCGGTCCGATAACTGTAAAATTGTTGCAACTATCGAATTGCAGTTTAAAAGCATTGCAGTTAAATGACTTGCAGTTATCGAACATCTGCTGTAGTTTTTTTTTTGCCATGGTACTAGGTAGTCTATGAACTCCATATAGGAATGATCTGCAGATCAACCCACGAACGGAAGGCTATTGGTATACGTTTGCATTTCAAGTAGTTCAAGTTGTTGTCATTAGCTCTGGGCAGTTATTGAAGAATAAACAAGATGTGAAACCTCATCTTGATATATTAGCATTCCAAGTAGTTATTGTTGTCTTGTTGTTGTTGGTTCCAGGTTGTATACAAACTTCATTCATATCCCTAATATGAAGTTGTCTATTCTTTGGAAATGCAAAATGTATATAAATTGGAACGATACAACTTCACGCCGAGAACGTGAGGGAAAAACGGGCTAATATCGCAAAGATCATGTACCATATTAAAATTAGATTAAGGACACTCCTCACGGAATCCAAGTTTCAAAGTGCTCGCGTTTTCGGGGTCACACCAATCGATACGGAGGCGGCGCACAACTGTCATTTTTGTTGATTTAGCTTTGCTGCGTCGCAGCATGCGTGAAATAATAAAAATGACAGTTGTGCGTTACTTCCGTATCGAGTGGTGTGCCCCCGAAAACGCGAGCACTTTGAAACTTGGATTCCGTAAGGAGTGACTTTAAAGACCCTCTAGATATTCGGGGCCCTCCTTAGCCGTGCGGTAAGACGCGCGGCTACAAAGCAAGACCATGCTGAGGGTGGCTGGGTTCGATTCCCGGTGCCGGTCTAGGCAATTTTCGGATTGGAAATTGTCTCGACTTCCCTGGGCATAAAAGTATCATCGTGTTAGCCTCATGATATACGAATGCAGAAATGGTAACTTGGCTTAGAAACCTCGCAGTTAATAACTGTGGAAGTGCTTAATGAACACTAAGCTGCGAGGCGACAATGTCCCAGTGGGGGATGTAATGCCAACGAAGAAGAAGAAGAAGAAGAAGATATTCGTGTAAGCCTAGAAGTCTTACGCCATAAATTTCTAGGATGACCATTAGCATATGCCATGAACGCTTTTTATTCTAGAACCCCAAAGGCATGTACCAAATTTAAAACAGGCTCTGGTGTAGATCCTAATGCCTTTCTCCAGGGTTTTCTTGGATGACCATGAACATTTGAACTGGGTGCATTCTATTCTACGTACCATAAAAGGCATGTATAACTATTCAAATAGACCGAAAGAGCTCTGGTTACGCGTGAAGTTCCTGAGGATTGTTCAAGTGCAATGAAAGCGGTATATTCTATGTACCACAAATGGCATATGCCACTTTTGAAACAATCCGAAAGGTATCTGGTTACGTGTAACCAGAAGATCCTGAGGCCTATTCTAACATTTTCTTGGAAGACCATAAACATATGCAATGGACGTATTCTATTCTATGTACCTACAAAGGGGTATGTACCACTTTTGAAACAAGCCAAAAAGATCTCTGGGTACCCATGCAGATTTAAAGGCCTATTCCAGGGTTTTCTTGGATGACCATGAACCTATGCAATGGACGCAATCTATTCTATGTACCACAAAGGGCATGTGACACTTTTGAAAAAAATCTGAAAGATCTTTGGTTTCGCGTGTAGATCTTAAGGCCTTTTCCAGGGTTTTCTTGGATGACCATGAACATATGCAATAAAGGCGTTCTATTCTATGTACCACAAAGGGGATGTACCAGTTTTGAAACAATCTAAAAGATCTCTGGTTACGCGTGTAGACCTGAAGGCTTTTTCCAGGGTTTTCTTGGATGACCATGAACATATGCAATGAAGGCGCCAGCGAACTTATCCGAGAGATTTCTTCGATAGCGCAAAACATATGTAGTGATCACATTTGATTTCAAGATGCACAAAAAACGTGTACCACTTTTGAGACAAGTCCTTAGACCCATGGTTATGAGTGTAGACCTTAAGGCCTTACTCCAGAGATTTCTTGGATGACTCGGAACATATACTGTGAACGCATTCTATGCTAAGTACCACAAAGAGCATGTACCGTATTTGAATTTGCATAATAGGCCTTTGGTTACGCAAGTAGATCTTTAGGCTTTACTCCAGAGATTTCTCGGATGACTAAGACCTCATTTCAGGGATTTTTGCATTACCCGAAGCATATACTGTGAACACCATATACTGCGAACAGCATATACTGTGGATGCTTTGCAGTGGCTCTCGGTGAAGCAAAGAATTGTGTATTTGACAATGGTGTTCATTTTTAAAGTAATTAACGGATTGCTGCCTCGATATTTGTGTGATCGAATTGAAAGAGGAAGTGACATTCATAGATATAACACTAGAAACGCGGAAGATATAAGAACACCGTACTTTTTGCATGGAGCTTCACAAAATTCTTTGTTTTTTAAAGGTATCAATTATTTCAATTCGATGCTACACATATCAAACGATGCAACTACACTATCACAGTTTAAGAGACTTTGTGTTTCACACGTAAAGCTGCCTTTTAAGCAGCTACTTAGTTGACTTTTATAATTCAATAAATTTTGTATCTTGACGAAGTTTGACCTACGGATTGTTTGTTTGGACAATTGTATTTTTTATTTCTTGAGGCACTGATAAACTGTTTTGTTCGCCTCGATCATGATGATGGATTTTATCTATATTGACGTAATTGTAATTTGACCTTTTTTGTGTAGTCTAAATGCACAAAAGTTTGAGTCTCGCGCGCGCAAAGCAGATATGGATGATTTTTTAAATTTATGTACAGTCTTGCGCATTTTCAACTGTTTGAACGATTCTTCGAATTAGTAATGGTCTATCTGGTAGTGTTTTATTTCCGTGGTTGATACCACAACATTTGATATCGACGGAGCGGTAACACAAGCTTTAGTTTTGCTGGTGACTTAGATTATTAAATTTTATTGATGCTTATGAGTGATGAACGTTACGAGGTTACGAAACATGGAACGCGATTCTTGGTGGAACTTTTGAAATCTGAGCGAGAGGTATCACAAGTTTTGCAATTTGGTATAAACTACCGATGCTTATGAGAATCTGTAGATGAAAACAACAGTTTTTTTCTTAATTTACCTTTTTGCTGGATAGTAATGAAAAGTTATGTAATTCATATCTGTGATGGTAATCAGATCGTTTTTGTTTTTTGCAAATCTGATTAAATTGTTATTATATCATTCAATTAATTATCTTAAAGATGAATCGTCTAGCTCAAACCTTTGTAGGGGTATGTGGCGGGACCATCATCATCATCATCACCTTCAATTCTAAGAACCGCAAAGAGCTTGTAGCATATTTGAAACTGGTTGAATGGCCTTTGGTTACGCGTGTAGACTCTTAAGCCTTACTTCAAAGATTTCTTGGATAACCATGGGCATAAGCTGTAAACCTTGACAATGAGCAAAAAGTATATGAGTTTCTGTTTCCAAAACTGTCAAAATTATCCAAATCGGTTGAAAATTGTTGAAGTTATGAGAATATCAATTTAGTGGAACACGGGTACCCTGTCGGCCATCCACGTGTGTTTTTTTTGTTGGCCGCATAAGGGTTAATGATAATCGTCATCTGACATCTAATGTCTCAATGACTATAAGGGTAAAAATGTCCTGCCAATCTAATTATTGTACAAACATGGATAAAATTTACAAATAACACATCAGTCAGAATACATAAGAAATACATTGATATAATAAAACAGAACTTAGCAATCTACAGTTTATGTGTCAATTGATACCACGAAAGTGTGCTGCGAAAAGACGTTGTAGAGCAGCTGGCGAAAGGTTGAAATCAAATAGATGGAACACTGCGTTGAAATTGGACGACATATATCGAACTGGGTCATGCTGACCATAACGACTGTTTCTAGCATCGAGCTGAATGAAGTCTCTCCTCCTTAGTGTGCGCGTAGGAGCATAAAAATTAATTTTGTTTAGCAAATACTGAACGCATGCAATCGGTCAACGAATGAAGACCTTCATGAGCTCGTCAAATCGTTTTTCACTGTCGAAGGTTCTGGTGTAGAATCTAACGAAATGGTAGAATCACCTAGCGAAAAACGGGCACGGAAAATATTGGAGGATACCACGTTTCGGACCGAGGGAAAGTTTCAAACAGGGCTGTTGTGGAGGTACGACTTGGTGGAGTTTCCGGACAGCAAACCAACGGCGGAGCGGAGGTTGCAGTGCCTTGAAAGACGACTATCAAAGGACCCAATGTTGTACGACAAGGTGAGGGAACAAATTGTTGACTATCTGTCCAAGGGTTACACCCATAAAGCAACAGAAGTGGAGTTGAAAGAGACCGTGCAAAATCAGACATGGTATCTACCATTGGGTGTAGTAGTAAACCCTAAAAAGCCGGAAAAGGATCGATTAGTCTGGGACGCTGCAGCAACGGTAAAAGGAGTTTCGCTGAATTCCGTTCTGCTGAAAGGACCGGATCTTCTACAGTCCAACGGTGCTTTGTCGGTTTAGACAGAGGGAGGTGGCCATCAATGCGGATATCAAGGAGATGTTTCACCAAGTGATTATCAGACCGGAGGATCGTCAGGCACAACGATTTCTGTGGCGGAACAATCCGTCAGAGAAAACTGAATTGTTTGTTATAGACTTCGCCATATTTGGAGCTACGTGCTCCCCAAGTTCTGCGCAGTTTGCGAAGAATATAAATGCGGTTGAATTGTCCACAGAGTTTCCTCGAGCTGCAACCGCGGTTTTGGAGAACCACTATGTGGACGACAATCTCGATAGTGTCGATAGCGTCTACGAAGCAGTGGAGCTTGCAAGAGAAGTCAAAACGTTACATCAATACGCCGAATTTGAACTCCGACACTGGTTGTCCAATCGTGTGGATGTGTTGGAGCAAATCGGAGAAAAACCGTCAGAAACTCCGAAAAATTTCGTGATGGGCAAGGACGTTGGGACTGAGAGAGTGTTGGGGTTAAGTTGGTTGCCGCAGGAAGACATCTTTACGTTCGCAATACAGTTCCGCGAAAATCTGAAGAGATTGCTGGACGGGAATACGTATCCCACCAAAAGAGAGTTGCTGAGCCTGGTTATGAGTATTTTCGACCCTCTTTGATTGGTACCTAACTTTGTGATACACGGAAAAATCCTTGTCCAAGAAGTTTGGAGATCCGGCAGCACTTGGGACGACAAAATTCCAGAGTTACCCAAGCAGCACGCGCAACATCTTTCAAATAGGTGTATGTTCCTAATAAATTGCATTTAAGACACTGGCAATACATCAAGTCACATTAAAGCCACTTTCCAGTTTCAGAAAATCACAATGTTTCATTTTCGTTTGAGTGGCGTCGCAATATTCTACCCATATGACTTCTTGGGTGGTTTAAAATTCGATGTGTTTCATATCAGAAACAAAACAGATAAGTTGCAGAATTAATAACACTTCTGTTCATTGCTGTTACGACAATGTTTCTGATATGTTGCAAAACACTTTGAGCTCAGCTGAGCAGTAATTTATTTTTGACAGTCCCCTGCATGTTCCGTATAAGGTACTATGAAGTTACAAATGACTTTGTTGTTTATGTAGTGTACTTGTAGCAGAATCTCCAAATAGAATTGATGGTGTGATGGTTATAGTAGCAGGTTGCAAACCTCAAAGTCCATGGTTCGATTCCCGGTTGATTTCTTTATTTTTATTTTCATTGTAGCTGCAAGATGTTGCAAATGGGCTCTACCTCTTGCGCTTTTTGTGTCACAAATGAGTTCCAAAAACGACGCGTTGTGCATAACTCAGACCTTCAGTAAGTCACACTACAGTTGTTGTTACTCACTGAGAAACAAGAGGTGTTGCTTGGGTACACAGCCTGGAGCAAGTACGAATACAGAGATGTTATTTTCCCGGATATGGTCCAGAAGCCTTGAAAACACTAGAATTGCACGTTTTTGTGGATGCAAGTATGGCTGCTTACGCTGCAGCTGCTTATTTTCGGATTGTGGACCGTGGAACCGTTCGGTGTACACTTGTAGCGTTCAAAACCAAAGTGGCGCCCCTTAAGCAACTGTCAGTGCCAAGGCTTGAACTCCAAGCAGCTGTAATCGGTACAAGGTTGATGAAGATAATTGCGTCAAGTCATACCCTTCGGATAAAAAGGAAAATACTGTGGACTGATTCTAACACCGTGTTAGCCTGGCTCAGAGCGGATCAACGAAGGTTCCACTAGTTTGTGGCGTTCAGGGTAGGAGAGATTTTGGAATTTCTCTACCACGATGAAGCAGAATGGCCAGGTCATAAAGAAGAAGAATGAAGCACAGCAGAAGAAATGCGGAATATAATAACGATCCATCGATGCAGCGTAACCGGAACGGTGCAGTTTGAGCGCTTTTCCAAATGGGAACGATTGGTGCAAACCATGGGATATGTTCAACGATTCCTAAATAACTGTCTTGAAAAGAGAAACAACTTGCCGTGCCTTACTACAAAGAATCTTTACAGTAAAGATTTTCAGGAAGCAGAGATTATGGTGTTGAAATTGGTTCAATATGAGGTCTACCCGCAAGAATTTGCTGTGCTTGAAGCGCTGCAGAAAGATTCGTCACATCATCCGAAAGAAATCGAGAAGAAAAGCCGCATCTACAAGTTGAATTCTTTCATCGGAGCAGATGGATTGATCCGCAAGGACGGGCGAATTGGTGCAGCTTCCGCAGTAGCAGATAACGGAAAGTTTCCGGTGATAATACCGAAGGACCACTACGTAACAATACTGATCATCGACGGATATCACCAAAAGTTTGCACACGCAAACAATGAAACCATCGTAAATGAGCTCAGGCAACGATTCCATGTGTCGGAGATAAGAGTAGCAGTGGGGAAAGTAGCGAAGTCCTGTACATTGTGTAAGGTACGCAAAGCGGTTCCACGACCATGACCACGGATGAGCCCTCTCCCGGAAGCACGTTTAACTCCCTATATCAGGGCGTTCACTTTCACCGGGTTGGACTACTTCGGTCCCGTAACTGTAGTGGTAGGTCGCTCGAGCATGAAGAGATGGGCAGCATTATTTACCTGCCTCACAACAAAAGCGGTTCACTCTTACGTTGTCGACCGAATCATGAAAGCTTGCCATTTGTCGGTTTATAGCTCGCCGTGCTACACCGTTGGAGATATACTCTGATCAAGGACTAAATTCCCAAGGTTGCTCGAAGAAATTCTAAAGCGGAATCAAGAGTTGGCTTCAACTTTCACAAACACAGCCACACAGTAGAAGATGAATCCGCCTAATGCTCCTCATATGGGAGGTATAAGGGAGCGGCTATTACGCTCAGTGAAACTGGCATTGGCAGTCATGGAGGCATCGAGAATCCCTGACGATGAAACCTTTCAAATCGCATTGACAGAAGCTGAATCCATCGTAAACACACGGCCGCTTACATATCTACCATTGGATTTCGCAGAGAGTGAAGCGCTGACACCTAACCATTTCTTGCTTCTAAGCTCGAATGGAGTATGCTAGCCAGTCGCTAATCCGGTCGAAGTGAAGTCAACGCTTCGTGCCAACTGGAATCATGTGCGCGTAATGCTGGACCGTTTTGAACCAGATGGGTTACCGAGTATCTACCGGTCATTGCAAGGCAGTCGAAGTGGTTCGGTGAAACTAAGCCCGTAAGAGTGGGAGATTTGGTTATAGTAGTGGACGAGGCAAGAAGGAACAGCTGGGAACGAGGAGAAGTTGTGAAGGTGAACCTTGAAAAGACGGGCGCATACGGAGCGCAGATGCGAAATCGAAGGCAGGCGTACGTATACTGGACGAAGAACCAGTAACTAAGCTGGCGGTCTTGGACGCGCTAGATGAAGATTGTATGGCTGAAGACAGAACTTCAAGCAATGCGGGTCTGGGTATGTGTGCAACGATTCAAGACCCCTTGTCATCGGCGAACGGTTTTAGCTCATCCCTGAAATCAACCGGGCGAATGATAAACTGACAACGTCAAGAGTAAACGTCACGAAAAATGATTGGCAGAAATAGCTATCTAATACGAAGAATAATAGTAAAGAAAGAAAAGTAGATTCGCTAAACCTAAATCAATTATTCTAAAGTTAAAGTTATGTTAAAATCTTATATTCTAAAGTGTTAAATTAGTGGTTCCTAATATTACAAGTAAGTACTTTGATGCTTAAAATTATGAATTTGATCTTAATTGTAATACAGGTCGGACTCGATTATCCGGGGACTCGATTATCCGGGGTTCGATTATCCGGAATTTTAGACTCGATTATCCGGAGTATTTTTTTTTCTTCAATTTTTTTTAATTCTTAATTTTTATTATCAGTAGGATGATATACACTATGATTATTTTAACAATGTGGCGTATCTAGGTTGTGGGAGGGGGTTGAAAAAGGGGTTGTTTTGTATATTGAAATTTGACTATAGGCTTGTATATCAAATTCATGAATTCAAATGATTATATTACTTGTATGAATATACAAAATAGGATTATATGAAGAAATATGAACGTAGCTTGTATGGGAGGGACTGAAATAGGGTTGTTCTACATATTTATTTTATTTGGATGAATCAATTATTTTCTTCAGAACATGTCCACAAACTTCTCGCTTCAAGAACTTTTCCGTGGTCGGAGACGAGCCAGCCTCGGGCTAAAAATCTCCCTAATAAAGAAAGAAAAAAAAACATTTCCGTGGAAGCCTTGCCACCATGAAACGATGTGTTTGGATGCATAACATTGGTTGCAGAATTCGCTCTCAATTTATAATTAACGACGATGGACATAAAGCATAAGGCTTTTTCTTTATCATATCAAGACATGGAAACAAATTGCTCGTCACCTGATGTAATACAATTGCCATTGAAGATGATGCAAAACAAGTCAAAATGCTCCATCAGCACCAATAATGAACTTTCAATTGGAGTTATCCTAAAGGAATTTATCTTGCAGAATATCACCCTTTAAGGAATAATCCATTAATCCGAATTTCCAGGAGAAAATCTTCAGCAACAAACGGAAACACGTTACCAAGAAGAGATTGCAAGGACCTGTAAATGGTTATTTGATGCGCGGATCATTGCCTAATATTTGATTCAAAAGACCCCTTTTTGTCTCCCTCGGACACAAAGTATACCGAAAGGCTATTTGTTTTCTCCAAAAACAAACATATTTTAGATGTCTCGGAGCTTCATAGTATTATATACCGATCATCTATGGTCGGCAAATTTGGGCCCATTTTTGGCACTTATCCTTATCCAATTTGCTTGCGACTGGTTGCATTTAATGGAAAATCTTATTAAGGTTCCCCCTAACACACGTGACCGAAAATTTGCGACGCGATTCTAACGCTTGGCGAATGCGATTCTGTCGCCGTTGGAGTGGAAGAGTAACTGGAACATTGCCTACAGCGACCCAACGATAAAATCGCGGCGACTAGTTTTCGCCGTTGAGGCGATGAAATCACTCAGGTCTGGGGGAGCCTTTATATTGTTTCCTATTGAAAAATGGATAGATCGGACAATTGACTCAAAAGTTTCATAGCTTTTTGTTGAAAATTGACTAGATCAAACTTTGGGTTCAGAAATAATGGCCAAAATACTATTTTTTGTACAAAAAGTGCGTAAATAGTCTCGTTATTTTTTTGGCACCTATTCTCAACCATCAACTTCGATTCAAATGGGAATCCTGTCTCATCATTTCACATTGAAAATTGGCTGGATCGTACTATAGACTCGAAAGTTATGGCAAAAATACTATTTTCCATGGTATACCAGAAAATCACCGATACCGTTAGGCGGATTAATCAGGGTTTTCCAAAATAATTTCTGACTACACCACTGCAAATACAATAAAACATAATTTTTTCGTCATTTAATTGCAGATTTGATTTTTTTCTAGTGATTCGGAGGATTCGATTATCCGGAGTGAAAAAAAAATCGATACTCCGGATAATCGAGTCCGACCTGTACTTAACTTAATAGGAACATTTACAACCACGAATTACCTTTGTTACAAGTAGACGGACAGTTAACGTAGGAGACAACAAATGTAAGTTAGCTTAAAATTATTCATGCAAAAAGAAATTACAATAAATAACAATTTCAGCTTAAAGCCTACTCAAAGCAATAACGAGTTTGCTGGTTAAGAGTCCGAAACGTGACCGTCTTCGTAACAAGCAGTTTAGCAGAGAAACTCATATAATTCCGTACGCCCCCTAAGTAGGTGTGGATCTTAGTTATAATCAACCCTTTCTTCTCTCAATATTTGTAATGACGGGCGGGCAAATGCTGGGTAAAGCGTCCTCGTGGTGCTGGCTGAGATACGAGCAATCTTAGGGAGGATAGGGTAGCCAATCCCGGTGGGAACTATAGTCATATGCTGACAGGGAAGAGTGATTTGCTGCTCGGGGGGTGGGGGGCAAATCTGATCGAGCGTCTGTTGTCCATGATGGGAGCGGCTCAAAACAGTGTCTGTTGTCTATGTAAGAGGCGGCTGGGCGAGTGTCAGCAAGGGGCTCTAAAGAAAATTGTGTACCTTGGTTCATTGGAAAATGGTGGAAGGAAAGGGGGGGGGGGGGTGTGTCAGGCCAGGTCAAGTCGGCCAAATGACTTTCTGCCAGATGGGTTTCGGCCTAGTGGCATTCGGCCAAAAGGCTTTCAGCCGAATGGGTTTCGGCCAAACGACCCTTCCCCAATTGAATCAAAGTGCTTATAATAAAACATTTGAAACTGTACAAAAAAGCAAATTCCCATCCCAACAGCTTATTCAAATGCGTTCAACTAGCGTTCCATAGCTCCCTCGGAACTCACATTCATTAAATTTGGCAACCAGCACATAAATTTAAACGGCACACGTCGCTCTTTTTGTCCGAATCGTCATAAAACCAAAAACCAATCGATCAACGTGTCGAAATAATAATAATTAAAACTGCCAGCAATATTTGCTCCCACCGCCGAGATCATTGATTTCGAACCACTTCGGAATTTATTACGCCGAAAACATCCCACCGATTGAGCAGGCTGCTCTGTGTGGGTTACTGGCAAAAGGTTGTAGAAGAAATGGTCGAATAGATGGATGGTTAAAAAATGTTTTCAACCGTTATTAAATTTATATTATTATCCCTCTAAATGATCAGCAGATTGAACAGACTCTAATCCACCTACAAGTGATATTAGAACGGGAAATATCGTTTTAAAAATTAACATAGCTTTTTCAAAGAAGAAACCTGTATAGACATTATCATTTCGAACTCTGAACATTATATTATCTGTCCTTTCGACCTTTAGCTAACCAATAAACACGATTGGTGCGGTCACAGTCGTGTATATTTCGACGCTTTCCCGCATGTTTTCTGTCACCATCAGGGTGCGATGAGGGTAAATGCGAACAAAACTCCGTATGAATGGAAACGAATAACGACGTTGTCCATAATGGCAACTGTGGGGGTGGATCACCGGGCGTGCGGGGACAACGGGGGGCGTTTAAAACTGTCACTCGATTGCCGACACCGGACTTATTGCTGTGACAGTTTTGTTTACTGTCCGATACGCATCTTGCGATATCTGGCCGGGGTGGTGGCGAAACAGAATCATTTCGAAGTGGGAAACCTTTGCTGGGAGAGCTCTGTTGGTGTTTGGGTCACGTTTTTCACCGGAGCTCCTGATTGTCACTGTTGATGTCGGTTTTTCCGGGAATTTCCACACCGCTGCCGAACGACTCCCCCCCTCAACACCCACAGCTGTCGATTGTACAATCGATTGGTGGTTTGCGCACACCAAGTTACAACGATTTCCAAATTTATACCAATTTCGATATCTCTTCTCGTTTACGTCTTTTGCAGAATGCCGTCAAGTGGAGGCGCTTCACTTGACCGATATGAACGTGCCGGAAATCGTGGATCTCCGGGCGACAGTTACGCTGTCCTGTTCGTACGACCTCGAAACACAGCAGCTGCACTCGGTGAAGTGGTACAAAGGCAATCGGGAGTTTTTCAGGTAAGTATTATTTTCAGAATAGGGTAGTCAATTGCTTTCATTAGTGCTTTGTCCAGAGTTTGGGAATAGATTTTTGTTCACTTCTCTTCGTCTTCTTCTGATCGATGCAAATTGGGACATTTAGTTGGGAACTTAAGGGGCACTTTAAGAGCTCGAATGATTTGAATAAGTTTCAACTTGATCCTGAAGGGGCAACCCATACACACAAAAACGCGACACGAGGCTGGACACAACAGTTTCTTACAATTCTTACAAACGAGAAAGATTTTTTTCAAATTCACCATTTTGTCGATCGGTGTGTGAGGTGTTTTCGATTCCAAGGCCGATCCGAAGGGCCTAGAATGTGAACATTTTCTAAATTGAGTCTGAAAGGTTGCATGACGACTCAGATTTCAAGATGAATGAGGTTTATGGACTGGACAACTCGGGGTCAATCAAATCGTCGTGTTTATGATTCCAAGGCCATCTTTGATTGGCACTGGTCATGTATGATGGCTCGTCCAGCTCGTCCTTGGTTTCGATTCAAAGAACAGGTGAATCGGCGTGTGCTCTCGATGACTGGACTTTGAGCTTTACTGATGAGTAGTGGTAGTGTCGTTTCACCTGTAAATCGGAACAACTCACTCACTCGCTCAGCTTCTGAGACGTGCAGACGTGTTTCCGATTGCGCTCTTGGAAAGTCAAGTGAACGATTACAGTGGTTAAAGTTCGACTCCGTCAGTGCCGCGTCGCACGTTTTAGTGATCCGTGAGAAGAAAATACTTTTCGTATTGACTATTCGAGTTTCCCTGCAAGGATGTTAACGATCATTTAAGAATCTGCCTTCGATCATTTAGTAGTTTTTCAATAACTTATTCCAGAGGCAAAATTTCAAAATGTGTTGTATGGTGGACTTCTAGTGCGAAGATTTATCTACAACTCTGCCTAACAGTTCGTTGTTTGAATTTCACTAATAACGGAACTATAGCGCTAGTAGCAGTAACTTAGACTAAATGATTGCATGTTGTGTTATCATTTAGTATAAGTATAGCAACTAGCACCGTAGCTCCTTTAGCAGAGGAATTCGAACATCGACCTGTTCAGGAGAGTTGTAGAAAAACCTTGGCACTAAAAGTCCACCATACAACATATTTTGAAATTTAGCCTCTGGAATGAGTTATTGACAAACTACTAAATGATCGAACGCAAATTACTAAATGATCGATAACATCCTTGTTCCCGGTGAAGCCGTCATCCGAAAAGGTTCACGGCTTTTGCCGCACGGTACTCGGCCTGAAGAAAGACGAAGTGTTGAGACTACAGTGCCACAGAGGTGAACAATGTGCGTTCGTCAAAGTTGACAACCTGGCGATCGCACAACCAATAGTGCAAGAACATGATAAGAAGCATGAAGTGGAACACGCGGGGAAAAAGTACAAGCTTCGCATCAACATGTAAGATAGATGTGTAGAGGTCAAAGCGCACGACCTGCCAGAAAACGTCCACGAAGAAAAATCGAGGAATTTTTGAGTGCGTTCGAGCTAACATCGGAAGAAGGGTTCGAGTTTGGTGGAATACCGCTCGGCATTTGGTCGTCCTGAATGCTAGTCCATCGAAAGTTTGATTCGTGGGTAACGATCGATTGACAACAGGCCAATATTATTTACAAGGGACAGATCGTCTCTTGTAAATACTGCAAAGAGCAAGCGCATACTGGCGTATCGTGTGTCCAGAAAAAAAGCTGCTAGTCCAGAAGAGCTATACGAACGTGGCGAAGAAAACTGGGCCTCGACCACCACCGAAGAAGGCGAACTTTGCAAAACCCCCGAGCGCCAAACCGGTAGGTCAGCGTTCTGTCGCTGCAGCATCGCTGGAGGCTTTCCCCGAGCTGCCATAGCCGTTGAGTCAGACCGAACTGTCTGGTTAAAAAAAACCAACTGCTAGCTAATCTGCTGCTACAATTACTTAAATTTTAAGCTTCATTTTGATATATGTTGCAACAGGGTGGATTCTCTGATTCTTGAGCATTTTTTTATTGTTTTTTAATACAAACTTTAATTTTTTTTCAATTTTAGTTTATATCGAGATACCGTCTTCCACAAAGTTTCAGAGCTGAAAAAGATGCGTGTTGTTGGAAGAAGGCTTCGATCCTCTTGAAGAGGCTTCTGATCCTTGAAGGAGGCTTCCGGGCCTCTTGAAAGGAGCTTGAGCCTCTTGAAGGAGGTTCGGCCTCTTGAAGGGGGCTTCGAGCCTCTTGAAGGGGCTTGAGCCTCTTGAAGGAGGGCTTTAGGCCTCTTAGAGGGAGGCTTTCGGGCCTCTTGAAAGGAGCTTCGGGCCTCTTGAAAGGAGGCTTGAGCCTCTTGAAAGGAGGCTTCGGGCCTCTTGAAAGGGGCTTCCGAGCCTCTTGAAAGGAGGCTCTAGCCTCTTGAAGGAGGCTCTAGGCCTCTTGAAAGGAGGCTTCGAGCCTCTTGAAAGGAGGCTTCCAGGCCTCTTGAAGGGGCTTCGAGGCCTTTTGAAAAGAGGCTTTCGGGCCTCTTGAAAGGAGGCTTCCAGGCCTCTTGACAGGAGGCTTCCGAGCCTCTTGAAAGGAGGCTTCTGAGCCTCTTGAAAGGAGGCTTCGGGCCTCTTGAAAGGAGGCTTGAGCCTCTTGAAAGGAGGCTTCCGGGCCTCTTGAAAGGAGGCTTTCAGGCCTCTTGAAAGGGAGGCTTCCGAGCCTCTTGAAAGGAGGCTTCCAGGCCTCTTGAAAGGAGGCTTCGAGCCTCTTGAAGAAAGGAGGCTTCCGGGCCTGTGAAGGAGGCTTCCAGGCCTCTTGAAAGGAGGCTGAGCCTCTTGAAAGGAGGCTTTCAGGCCTCTTGAAGGGGCTCGGCCTCTTGAAGGAGGCTCAGGCCCTCTTGAAGGGAGGCTTCGAGGCCGCAAAGGAGGCTGGGAGCCTGGCCTGAAAGGACTTCCAGGCAGAGGCTTCCGGGCCCTCTTGAAGGAGGCTTCGGCCTCTGAAGGCTTCGAGCCTCCTCTTGAAAGGAGCTTCCGAGCCTCTTGAAAGAGGCTTCGAGCCTCTTGAAAGGAGGCTTCAGCCTCTTGAAGGAGGCTTCCGAGCCTCTTGAAAGGAGGCTTCCGAGGCCTCTTGAAAGGGAGGCTGGGCCTCTTGAAAGGGCTTGGGCCTCTTGAAAGGAGGCCGGGCCTCTTGAAGGAGGCCGAGGCCTCTTGAGGCTCCGGCCTCTTGAAAGGAGGCTTCCAGGCTCTTGAAAGGAGGCTTCCGGGCCTCTTGAAAGGAGGCTGAGCCTCTTGAAGGAGGGCTTCCGGCCTCTTGAAAGGAGGCTTCCAGGCCTCTTGAAAGGAGGCTTCCAGGCCTCTTGAAAGGGGAGGCTTCCGAGGCCTCTTGAAAGGGAGGCTCCGGAGCCTCTTGAAGGAGGCTTCCAGGCCTCTTGAAGGAGGCTTCCAGGCCTAAGGAGGCTTCAGGCCTCTTGAAAGGAGGCTTCCAGGCCTCTTGAAAGGAGGCTTCCAGGCCTCTGAAGGGGCTTCAGGCCTCTTGAAGGAGGCTTCGAGGCCTCTTGAAAGGGGCTTGAGGCCTCTTGAAGGGAGCTCGGAGCCTCTTGAAGGGACTTCCAGGCCTCTTGAAGAGAGGACTTCCAGGCCTCTTGAAAGGAGACTTCCGGGCCTCTCTTGAAAGGGGCTTGAGGCCTCTTGCAGTAGTATTTCTAATTAAAGAACCATCTGTAAAATAAAATTGGTCAGAATTGACCCCAATGAATCTCCGTTCGAATAATGAATTAGCAAATTTTGAATAAAGATGATTAGGAATATACTTCAGTTCTTCAAATAAAGATAAATCTACATATGGACGATATGAATGAACATTTATACTTAATTTATAAAAATCATCACAAGAAATTGGAACAATGTTTTCAGTGAACAATAAATAAGTGAACTCAGAATTCTACTATGTAGTGGGATTTATTTCATGTAAAGACTTCAATGTACAAATTATTGGATGATTATTCATACAATTTAGCAAAAATTTACAATTCAACTCATCAAAACGAATTTTCAGAGGAATAACACAGCTAAAACCTCTATTGATTTGGTATGAGGAATTCATTGATTTAAACAAATTCTTAAACTTCAGTGTATTTCTCAAGTTTGGAAAAAATGTTTGAACAGCATTTCCAAAAGCAAAACAACCATATTCCATGACTGAGCGAATAGTAGTTTTATAAAGTGTTATTAAATCAGAGGATGAGCACCCCACCTAGTACCAGTAATTGTACGAAGGAAATTAATCCGTTTCAAACAAATTGTCTGAATATATTTAATATGAGTATTCCACGTCATTTTTTATCAAACCAGATGCCAAGAATATTTATAAGTCAAAACTTTTTCTATTTCATGACCATTTAAATATAGTTGGATATTAATTAAAGAATGTTTACGAGAAAATAAATGAATTTCGTTTCTCAATAGAAAATTTAAAACCATTGTTATGTGCCCAAATGTCAATATTATCCAAACAACATTGCATGAAATGACGAATGATTTCTCTATTGCTTCCGCTTATAAATAAAGCATTATCATCAGCAAATTGAATTATATAACAACCATTAGGAATAATGGGCAATATTACTAGTAAATAAATTATATAAAATGGACTTAAACAAGATCCTTGTGGAAGACCAAAATAACTTTAACGAATCAATTTGGAGAACCATTATGATAGAAATGCATTATTTTGAACGAAAATAAATTGTACAAAAATTGGAAATAATAAAAGGTAAATGAAGATCATTCAATTTATTAAATAGCAGATCAATTAGAACAGAGTCTACGCACCAGAAACATCAAGGAACATGCTAACAACATCTTGTTTTTTATTAAAAGACAATTGTATTTGTGAAGATAAAAGCGCAATACAATCACGAGTACCGCGACCTTTCCGGAAGCCATATTGAGTGCGAATAAATTTGATTTTTTCAGCCCACAGTTCTAAACGTTCAAAATCATTCTTTCCATAAGTTTATGTATACATGATAACAAACTAATAGGTCTACGGCTATCAACTAACGATGGATCTTTACCAGGCAGAATATTAACTACTTTAATGAAGCGCCATTCTAGAGGAATAATATTTTGGAATAAGAAAGAATTATATAAAGAAAGTACACAGGATTTTGTTTTACACGATTTTTTTCGCTCGTATTTTTGATCGTGTGACAATTTACCACCAAACTCTTAACATGTTTCAAAAAATCCAGAATATCGAAGAAAAATCACGATATATTAATATTTAAACATTTAGGATGAGTGAAAATTAAGAAAATGTAAATCGCTAAAACAAAATCCAGTGTAAGTATTCCGTCAAGGGTAATTTTGTAATATAATGAATTTTATATTATCTAATCCAGGAGCAGTATTCAGTAACTGATAATGCCAAGTCCATTTCTTCAACAGAAAATTCTGCATTGAGTTCTGGTAAATAATTTTTGATTATTTCTAAAGCCTAAACAAGAAGGAACAAAATCAGGACAAATTTTAGAAATTAGTCCACAATCCTCTGTATATTCAAGATAGGTTGAGACGAAGAATTATAGTTTCTTAAATTACGTGCAACAGACCACAATGTGGATAAAGAGGTATCATTGTCGAGATTTTGTGAAATTTTCCAATAATTTCTTTTTGAATTTCGTAATCCTGGAATTTCGGTGGTAATCCTGCAGGGACACCGTTCTGGAAAAACCTCTTAGAGGTCACGTCTCCACGCTCAGCAATGAGTATTAAAAAACAAGAGGAAGGGAGTCTTGAATTCTCCACTTCCTTCAAGAAACAAGGTTTCAGACCGTCCTGCCAAGCGCGGAAAAATAGAAGGAAGCTGGAGAATTCAGATATTCCTTCAAACTCTAATATCGGAAATAATTTTTCTCCATCGAACTGAGCAATCAGTTCGATTTGATTATGATATTGAGCAAATGAATCTAGCCCAGGTGATTCGTTCATGCAGCAAAAGAGATTCCGCCAATTGTGGTATCTGTTGCCGAGTTTTCTGGCTTCCGGAATGAGATTTTGAGTAACCTTCAGGGGATCAGGTTTCATTTCAGATTGCTAGGAAGGGTGACTGCCGCGTTTTGCCGGATCCTTGACGATCGCAAACGTCTTCTTCACTATTTAACTGAGAAGCGCCTCTTCACATACGACGACAAAATGAGCGATTTTCAAAGTCGTCTTGAAGGTCTCCCAGTGATGACAAATCACTGGATGAGATTAAATTGAAATTTCTCAATTACTTGGATTTTCCAGTCCAAGTAATTAAGATGAAAAAATCCATTCTGGTACTTCCCAGAGGGCATTTCTCAAAATTTTATTTAGTTCATTTTAACAAAAGTGAACTAAATAATTGAAAAGTTTGGAAAAGGCCTGTATTATGTCCCATGTCCGTGTTACATGGGAACATTTCCAGGCCTGGGGCAAAACCCCCAGTGCCGTAAGTCCAAAAGTGGGGTCATGGAACCAAACATTGTCACATGGATGCTAAATGCATGATTTGTGGTGGAACCTCTCACGCCAGAGCGCATGTCCTGTGAGAGAAGATTCCAATAAATTTAAGTGCAAATTGTGGGGCAATCAAATCCAATTTCTGGGAATGCCCTTCACGCAAAAAGTTTTGAATTCCGTGCAAAATTGATGACGGGAAATTCCAATCGGATTCAGATTCGACGGGTAGAATTTTCAAACGCTCAAATTTCGAAACCGGTTACCTCGAGCAATTCTCCCACCACAATTCACAAACAAATTTTGCCGCTCGTCAACGGTAGCAAGCACTTCAGTAAATTCAATTTTCCAATGTACCTACGATGCAAACATCGCTGCTGTAGACAAAATTCTCTTCTCAAAATGAGGGTTTATACCATGTCCCAACGGAAAATAAGGTCATGTTGCGATTCAGGTAGCATGACTGCTTCCGATTTGATTTTAACTGAACAATTGCATCACATGATTGATGCAATGTTCAAAGCAAATACCATTCCTGAAGCTTTCAGGTTGGTATAAAACACAAAAAATTGTTATCGGACTCCGTTTCAATGGATCCAAATAATTGTGAAAGTTCTAAATTGGAATGCCCGCTCTCTAAAGGGTAAGGAAGATGAATTATTCAACTTCCTTTCAGTTCATAATGTGCACATTGCCATTATAACTGAAACGTATTTAAAACCAGGACTCTCCATTAAAAGAGATCCAAACTATTTTATCTACAGAAATGATCGTCTTGACAGCGCCTGTGGTGGGGTCGCCATTGTCATTAATAGACTATCAAACATAAATTATTTTCTTCGTTTGAAACCAAAGTTTTGAAACCTTGGGAGTTTCTGTTGAAACAAATTTTGGACAATTTCCTTCATTGCAGCCTCTTGCCTTTTCAATGCAATGGGCAGCAAAAGAATTTGTTGAAAGCTGATCTTCAAATTCTGACTCGCAACAAATCAAAATTCTTCGTAATTGGTGACTTCAATGCAACACCGTTCATGGAATAATGCTCAAAGCAATTCCAATGGTAAAATTTTATTTGAAGATTGTTCTGCGGGATATTATACTATTCAATACCCAATGGACCAACTTGTTTTTCTTCCAGTCGAAATCCTTCTAGATTTAGTTTTAACATTCAAGTCAGCTGTGTGGCCAATTGGTAACTCATGCTGACTTTGACTCATCATCTTCCTGTGACATTTGAAATCTCACAAGAAGCATTTATAATCCAATCAGCTTTACTTTTAATTTCATAGAGCTGTTGGTTTATAAAACGTATATCGATAGGAATTTTGATGTTGATATTCCTCTCGATACCAAAAAGTGATATTGATAATGCTCTCTATCTTTGACAAATTTAATTGTCGAAGCCAGAACTGCAATTCCAAATTGAATTAAATTCAACTCCATTATTATTGACGACAATCTTCAGCTACTGATCCGTCTTAAAATGTGAGGGAAGGCAATACAAGAACTCGCGATCCCGCGTTGAAAGTTATTGGCGAGATTTGCAAATGAAATTAAAAACGTTTCGCTATTCTGAGAAATACCAACTTTGAGAATAATGTCTCAAGTTGATCCGTTTCGAAACCTTGGAAATTAACGAAAATCTTAAAAACCTCAAAAGCCAATTCCAGCGCTTAAAGAGGGAAATAAAATTTTATTAACAAATGGCGAAAAGGCTCAAAACTTGCTCAGCAGTTCGAGAGTGCCCATAATTTTAGTCTGGTCTCACTAGTCCAATTGAGGATCAGGTTACACGAGCTTCAAGACATTCTCAACAGAAATGTTTTGACCCTTCGTTGGAACTAATTTGGATGTGAGATCTATTACTAGAAAATTTAAAAATATGAAGCCCGGTGATGATGGTATTTTCTACATACTTATCAAAAACTTCCTGAGAGCTCTTTATCCTTTTGGTTAATTTATTTAACAAATGTTTTCAATTGGCATACTTTCCGATAAATGGAAAACAAAGTTGTTCCATTTTGAAGCCGGACAAAAATCCAGCTGAGGCTTCTAGTTATCGCCAATCAGTTTGCTTTCTTCAATAAGCAAACTGTTTGGATTATTTTAAATAGAATGATGGTTCATATTAATGACAATTCTATTTTTCTGATGAGCAATTTGGTTTCGCCATGGCATTCAACCACTCATCAGTTATTAAGAGTTACGAACTTAATTCGGCTCAACAAATCTGAAGGATATTCGACTGGAGTTGCTCTTCTTGATATAGAAAGCATTTGACAGTGTTTGGCATGAAGGTTTGATTGTAAAATTGATGAATTTTAATTTTCCTCTGTACATCATTAAACTGATCCAAAATTATTTATCAGATCGCTCCTGCAGGTAAACTATCAGAATACTAAATCTGATAGATTACCTGTAAGGGCTGTGTCCCCAAGGCAGCATACTGGGGCCCATATTGTATAACATTTTTCTTCTGACTTACCTGATTTACCACCAGGGTGTCAAAATCTTTGTTTGCAGATGCACGGCCTTTCAGCCAAAGGCGAAGCCTTCGTGTCATTTGTAGTAGATTGAAAAAAGTTTGATATTTTCTCCACTTACTTGCAAAATGGAAAATTTCCCGAATGCTTCCAAAACTCAGCTTATAATTTTCCCACATAAGAGAGCTTCTTATTTGAAACCTTCTACAGACATATTGTCACTATGAATGGGGTTCCAATTAATTGGTCTAGCAGAAGCTATTTAGGACTTCTAGATCAAAATTAACTTTAAAATCACATTGAAGGCCTTCAAGCCAAATGTAACAAATATATTAAGTGCTATATCCACTTATAAACGAAAATCAAAACTTTGTCTTAAGAACAAACTTTTGATTTACAAACAAATTTTAGACCTGCCATTTTGTATGCTGTGCCAATATGGACTAGTTGCTGCAATACCAGAAAGAAGGCACTAGAGATTCAAAATAAAATTTTGAAAATGATTCTGAATTGCCTCCGTGGTATAATAAATGAACTTCATAGAATTTCTAATATTGAGACATTGCAACAAATGTCCAACAAATAATTTCCAATTTGATAAAAATCGTTGCAATCTTCTATTGCAACGATTAACTCTGACCCTTAGTTAAAATAGGTTAAGTTTGTTTAAGTTGAAAACATTGTAATTTACATGGTTCAATTCAACCAGAGGAAAAAATTCTAACTGCCAGACAATTGAAATGTATTAATAATAACTAAAAAGTAACATAGCAAATAAGGATGATAGTGTTAAGAAAACACGGAACACCTAGTCAAGAGATGAATGCATGTATTAGATAATTAGCAAATAAAATTAGTTAAAAAAAAAAAGTTCATGGATAATGAAGTAGAACAAAGTGATAGATCTATACATGAATGACGATCAGGGGGAACAGCAATTCTAGTAAATGAGCCGTCATTAAGAATATTCAAATTTAGTTCAGTATATATATAAAAGTATATAAAAAGGAGGAGGAATTTCAGCCAATAAATATTTTAAATGAGAAATAGAAAAGTTTGCTCTAGGAGGAATATACAAACAAATAATTGAAAACGTCAAACCATAATGATTAATTGAAATTGCAATGTATTCAATTTGTGAATTTAATGAAATATCTAAATATTTAAACTCAATATTATTACGAATGCCAAATAAAACTCCTCCATATGGAACATCACGATCTTTTCGAATAATATTGAATGAAGGAATACAAAAGATTTCTCCTGAACTAGCCATGTTTCATTAATACAAACTATATCTATATTATTATTATGTATTAAAGCTTTTAATCTATCGTTTTTATGAATAATACTATGACAATTCCATTGTAAAATGTTCAATTTATTATTGTTAGTAGCCATTAAGATGAAAAGAAAGAACTAATGAGGGGCCAAAATGAATTTATTTTTCAAGAATAGAAGCCAAGAAGACATTTCTAATGATATTTTCCAAAATCACTAAGCCTAAAAGCTCTATTAAATCTTCCAAAATACTCAAAACAGAATTATCGTTACATTCATTACTGTGAAGATTAGTATTAGTATTAGTTTGATCGTAATTATTTCTAATAGAATTATGAATATTATTTGAGAATTAGAATAGAATTAGAAGGAGGAACAGATGAGGAAATTATTACCATAAGATGTTGAGGGTTGAGGATCCAACTGTAATCTTGTCTTTTGTGAACTATGATTTCTTTTTCTTTGCTAGGAGGTTTATAAACAAAATTATCATTGATTTCATTTACATTCTCATCTTCAACTTTTAATAGTGGCTCAAATGTATTCAAAGAGATAAAATTGTCAGAAGATTTAATTACTAAGGGTATGCGATAAGACACTTTTTTTAACAGCAATACGTAACTAG
>NC_085139.1:237075836-237098621 GCF_024139115.2 Armigeres subalbatus | reverse complement strand
TCTTTCTCCAGTCTGTATTACGAAGCTCCAGTGGTAACAATATAATGCCAATATTACAAAATATAATGTGTCTTGTGTTCCGCTCTCACCCAGACACGGCAGTAGACAACGACCATTGGCGCACGCTAGAACAGAATTTAAGTTTTGCAGTGGGGAACTATGCAGTTAAGTGCATATGCATTCTATTTTAAATCCAACTTAATTAAATTCAAAAGGATTTTATAAACTAGCCTAATGAAGAATTGAAAATTTTGGATAAACACATACAACATGAAATAGAGTGACATCACTTTCATTCACATCACAGATAATGACTTGGGACTGATCACTGCATAAATAAACGATGAAGATCATTAGGGGCCATGCACAAATTATGTCGCGTTAAATTGACGCAAAATTAATTCCCCTCTCCCCATGTCACAATTAGTCACAAGATTTGAATCCCCCTCTAAAGTAATTATGTCGCATTACGTTTGAGCCCCCTCCTCTACATTAGCTAGGAAGATGAAAGGAATATAAGTAGGTGATTTTTGCTCTTTGAAGACTGATGAAGCCGTGCCTAATCATCCGAATAAATAAGCTAAGTGTGAATTGAATATATTTTTTTCCTAACAATAATACTGCCAGAAAACACCACTACACTACTGCGAATTTGATAGCGACCAATTGCAGCCTATCTGCATAGCTGTAGTCAATGTCCACCGTCGGTCGATCTCGCGGTGAACTGGTCTAGAGCCGAAAACCTCATTAATAAAGGCAATAGTTATACATTCTTTGCGATTAGTTCAATTCCACTATCACAATTGATTTTGATTTACTGCTCTCTTCGCAATGGAAATTTTGGTGATATCTTGTGTGTGTATCAAGTGCATCGGTCGAACCTTAGTGAAAAAGTGGGCGAGCTTCTTGTGGCCAGCTTTGCATCCTGGACATGAAGGGCTTGTGGTGACTCTAGCACCTGGTCAGTACTCCCTCGTGCTTTGTTCCGGACTATTCCTTTTCATTGGCTGTTTAGGCAGCGAAGAAAGTCCTTCGAGACCAGGCATGGTTTGCGCTTGAAAATTGTATGGTCGTTTGAGCCAGATTGAAGGCTGTATGTATGGGCTGCGAAATGGTGAGTTGACATCTGGGAAGGAGCGACCTACACAGCTCTGGTCCTCACAAGCTCCAATCTCACGCTTCCACGGGCCTTCCGATGACAGTTGATCGCCTTCTCAGGGTTTGCGTGCTTAGCTGGTATGTGCAGCCTGGGCACTGTTGTCCTTCTGATATCAGCTATAGAGTGAGTCGGTGCGACCAATGGGACCATCGTCCTAACCCTAATCCCAAGGCGTTAAGCGACCCGTACCGAGGATGCATGGCCAGGGGGGTGGAAATAATTAGCTAGACCTTTAACGGAGCCTGTGAGGTACCTGGGCACCCTCCACAGTAATTGTCCCTTGCCGCGTCATGCTGGGCTCTGGCGTGGTGGACCTTTTTTTCCCGAGCAACTCGTGGGACCAAAATGGAAAACAAGTCAATTCTTCAATTGAGTGTGGTAGTAGTGTAGGCGAGAATCCCTTCGCAAGAGGTGGATTGTTCAGGTCCTCCGTCTAGGAGGCCAGAGGCAATAGTCGGCAGCTCAATGCGCAGCGCCAGCGTGGGTCATAACCATCTCCAGCCTCCGCCGGTAGAGGTTATAGACGGCCCTTGGGTTGTGAAGGCGATGACCCGCAAACGCGATGGGCTTTCGGCCTTCGAGGTGGCGACGGAACAGCTGGACGCCATCATCGACTTTGCGTCATCGAAGCATAATATCAGCAAGGACCTCAGAGGAGCTTGCAGAAACTTCGAAAGTCGATGCTGGACGCCAAGCTGAAGAGGGCAGTCGGAACGGCCAGAGTGTAAATAGCCCGTGAAATCGTGCGGGTAAGTCTACCTGCACAGACTGAGGCCAAAAGTTCGCGGACTCGGGAAAGAGTCAGATCGGCGAAAGACGGTGGTGCCGAAGTCTACCCTGGCTGAGGCTCAAAGTACCCTTCTGCAGGTACGTCCCAGGGGTGACTGCTCCAGCAGGGCAGGACTACAAAAACAGAGACAGTCTCCAGGGGATGTAGGCTCCCTGGGGCCCGCTCCAAAACGCGGAGGGTTACTACCCCGAACAAGGGGTAGTGATGGGGCTGGGAAGCTGAACCCCGGTCAGGTACCTCCAAAACCGGGGAGGAAGGACCTGGAAAGGTCCGTCACTCCAGGAAAGACGGTGGTAAGGGGTTATGGCCAGGCTGAAAGTTTCTAAACCCGCACCAGACCAAGCAGGAAATGGGGGATGACGCCTCCTGGACCTGGTCAAGAACAAAGAGAGCCAAGAGACGTCAAGGGCCGAAAAGAAGGCCCAGGCGAATGAGGTGGCAAGAAGATCTAGGTGTAGGCGCCAATCGCTCCAGGGCGATGCCCTAGTCATCACAGACGGACGAGGCTAAGTACTCGGATGTTTTGAAGGTGATGAGGAGCTGACGTCAAGCTCGGTGAACTTCGGCGCCGACGTACGTCGAATAAGACGTACCCGGATGGGCGAGATGATCCTCCGAGAGCTGAGAAGCGGGGCAATTCTCCGCAAAAAGGGCCGCCCGCCTACAAAAGAAGTTGGCGGAGGAGGTCCCTAGGCAGAGACGGTCAAGGTGAGGAACTCCGACGGAGGTGAATCCTAAGGGTTAGGAGCCTGGACGAGATCACTTTCGAAGTCCCGAAGAGCTCGTCACGGCACTGCGGCGACAGTGTGAAGTGGAGACGCCCACCACAGCCGTTCGGCTGCAGGAAAGGTCCAGCAGGGGACGCAGGTAGCAGGCTATCTGCAGCGGACGCCTCCAGAAGGTATTCAAAGTTAGGAAGCGTCAAGGTGCATGGGATGGTTGGTATGCCCTGTGCGCATATACACGAGCAGCCCGAAGTTTGCTTCAAGAAATCTGCTGCTGGAACCGGGGCACAAGCAATGGGACTTGCAAAGGAAGCCCTGACAGAAACCAATCTCTGCCGACGCTGCGGATTGGAGAGGACATAAGGCACAATGCTGCACAGAACCCTCCCAATTGTTTGATTTGTTCCAGCAAAGCTGTGAACAGCAAGCACCCCATGTTAAGCGTGCTGCAAAATCAAAGTGCAGGTAACGCAGCTGGCTTGCTCGGCCTCGCCCGAGTGTTTGGTGTGCGCAGGTTTAGAGGAAACGGCGGAACACGTGTTGTTCGTGTGCTCACGTTTTCGCGCAATGCGTGACCACATGCTTGCCACATGTGATCTGGACACTACCCGGACAACCTAGTACGGAGGATGTGTAAAGATGAAGTTGGCTGGAACGCCGTTTTATCAGCTATCGCCCAAATCGTCTCGGAGCTACACAGAAGGTGACGCGTGGACTCAAGGATGGCTAGTTCAGGCGCAAATAAGAGGTGGTCCAAGGGATCGGAGTCGGCTTCATGGGTCATACCGGTGGTCATGCTCTGTGGTCGAACTCGATCCTTTATCGAACAAGTGGCCGCGCGAAGAACAACATGGTATCGTCGCTTTTGCGGCGTCAGTCAACTCCAGGCGGGTTCCGAGCCCGAGGACGGAAAAGGGTCCTCGTCAAGGCTGGGGCAGGCGTAGGCCTCGCGTCGGCAAGTCCCTCTGTGTGCTGGCGAATAAGCCCTATCGCAGAAAGGTCAATTTGGGGTGCACGCGGCATCATCATTCTTGATACCAGTCGTGCAGAGGGAAGCAGGCGCGAAGTCGACCCTGCCCTCGACCCTGAAGGAATAAGAAAGAAGAAAGAAGAGAGAAAGAAAAATGGTAAAAAAAAGGGAGAAAGAATATGAGGAAAGGAATAAAAAAGTCAAACGAAAATGAAGAAAGCAGGAATTAAGATTATCATTTCACGCTTCTATTATTTCACATTCCACTTTCACTTCTTAGTTC
Organism: Armigeres subalbatus; assembly: GCF_024139115.2. Lineage (NCBI taxonomy): Eukaryota > Metazoa > Arthropoda > Insecta > Diptera > Culicidae > Armigeres > Armigeres subalbatus. The sequence continues at coordinate 237,094,694 of NC_085139.1, read as the reverse complement.
TCAAGTTTTACTCCGCAGTTTCCATTTCTGGCTTCTTAGACCTTGCTTCTCATTTCTCTTTTCTTATTTATCATTTCTCAGTTCTCAGTTTTCCTTTATCAGGTTGAGTTCTCAGTTCTACTTTTTTAGTTCTCAGTTTTCAATTCTCAGGTCTCAGTTTTCAGTTCTCTGTTTCCGTTCTCAGTTCTCATTTCTCAGTTCTTAGTTCCCAGTTTTCGGTTGTCAGTACTCAGTTCCAGTTCTAATTTCTCAGTTCAAAGTTTTCAGTTTTCAGTTCTCACTCGTTTCTTATGCTTTATTTGAGTGATTTTTCAACACATTGAAGAGTTCATCACTATAGATAAGAAAGGTAGGGTTTGGATGAAACCCCCCTCCGCGCCCAACCAGGGAGTCGTGCCGATAACATGAACAGAACTACATTCAAATATATTGAAAGGTTTGTTTTGGTAACTAGTTTTTTAATACAATATGTATTGTAGGGTGCTGTCAACACGATACACCGCGCGGCTGTTGTAATGTTTCCAAAAGCGCATTTGCCCAAGATTCCTCGCGGCGTTCCACATTCGAAAGGAACAACCGCACCTGAGGAAATGCCGCAATGTTATCTCCCCATAACAATCGAGTATACGGGCAGCAAAAAGCGCGGTGCGTCGTTTCCTGTGGGGATCACCGCGTGTACTTTTGGGCAAATGCGCTAATAATGTGTCGTGTTGGTGATTTTTACAAATTTGTTTGGGATAAATTCCGGCGGAAAGCGTCCGGAATTGTGTTGGTTTATAATATTGGCTCTGCAATTTGTTCTGTGTTTAGGTTCAGTTGGAAATTGTCGATGGTGACGGATTTGCAGTGGGGGTGGTTGGTTGTTAGTGTTTCTGCTCGCTTTTCTCCGTTGATGCTGCTCTTGCAGTGGTGGTATTTAGGCTAATGTGGGTTTGGTTGGACGGCTTGGTATTCCAGGGGAATGAAGTCATCACGTTCCACATAACGGCTTACGTAGGCTGGGGGAGGGCGAATCGCACCCGAATCGCAGATTGAAAACCAACCGGTTTTACCAGGTTGCGATTGTAGTTGATTCGGCGATACAGTTGGCAGTATTCCTTGGTAGCGTTCGTTGGACTAATTCGATCGAATCCAAATCCACAGTGCAGCGTCGCGCAGGCGGAAGTGGACATTATTATTATTATTTATTCAGACTAAGGCCGAAGTGGCCTGTGCGGTATATAAGAGTCTCCTCCATTCGGCTCGGTCCATGGCTACACGTCGCCAACCACGCAGTCTACGGAGGGTCCGCAAGTCATCTTCCACCTGATCGATCCACCTTGCTCGCTGCGCACCTCGCCTTCTTGTACCCGCCGGATCGTTGTCGAGAACCATTTTCACCGGGTTATTGTCCGACATTCTGGCTACGTGCCCGGCCCGTCGCAGTCGTCCGATTTTCGCGGTGTGAGCGATGGATGGTTCTCCCAACAGCTGATGCAATTCGTGGTTCATTCGCCTCCTCCACGTACCGTCCGCCATCTGCACCCACCATAGATGGTACGCAGCACTTTCCTTTCGAAAACTCCAAGTGCGCGTTGGTCCTCTTCGAGCATCGTCCAGGTCTCGTGTCCGTAGAGTACTACCGGTCTAATGGGCGTTTTGTAGATTGTCAGTTTGGTACGGCGGCGAACTCTATTCGATCAGGCGTCTTGCGGAGTCCAAAGTACGTACGATTTCCAGCCACTATGCCGTCTCCGAATTTCTCTGCTGGTGTCATTTTCGGCAGTCACCAGTGAGCCCAAGTACACAAATTCTTCTACCTACCTCGATTTCGTCACCACCGATGCAAACTCGCGGTGGGTGGCTCACGTGTCTTCTCTTGAACCTCTTCCTATCATGTACTTCGTCTTCGACGTGTTGATGACTAGTCCGATCCGCTTAGCTTCCTTTGCAGTCTGATGTAGGCTTACTCCATCTTCTCAAAGTTACGTGCCATAATATCTATGTCGTCAGCGAACCCAAATAGTTGGACGGACTTATTGAAAATTGTACCACTCGTGTCAATCCCTGCTCTTATTATTACCTTCCAAAAGCGATGTTGAATAGCAAACACGAAAGACCATCACCTTGCCGTAACCCTCTGCGGGTTTCGAAGGGACTCGAGAATGCCCCTGAAACTCGAACTACGCACATCACCCGATCCATCGTCATTGATCAACCGTATCAGTTTATCCGGAAAACCGTGTTCGTGCATTAGCTGCCATAGCTGGTCCCGATCGATTGTATCATATGCGGCTTTGAAGTCGATGAATAGATGATGTGTGTGTGTGTGGGCACGTTGTATTCGCGGCAGTTCTGCCGTACTTTGCGAATGGCGAACACCTGGTCCGTGGGGGAGCGTTCGCTTATAAAACCCGCCTGGTACGGCCCCACGAACTCCTTGCAGTTGGTGCTAGTCGACTGCATAAAATTTGGGAGAGTACCTTGTAGGCGGCGTTCAGCAATGTGATTGCGCGGTAGTTGCTACAATCCAGCGTATCGCCCTTTTTGTAGATGGGACACACGACACCTTCCATCCACTCCTGCGGCAAAACTTCCTCCTCCCAAATCTTGGTAATGACCCAGTGCAGCGCTCTAGCCAGTGCCTCACCACCGTGTTTAAATAGCTCTCCTGGTAGTTGGTCAACCCCAGGGGCTTTGTTGTTCTTCAACCGGCCAATCTTCTCCTGGATTTCCTGGAGATCCGGAGCCGGGAAGATTATGTCCTGCGCGCGTTCTCCCAGGTCCATCACCATTCCGTCATCTTCGTCTGCCACATCGCCATTCAGGTGTTCTTCGTAGTGCTGCCGCCACCTTTGGATCACCTCACGCTCGTTCGTAAGAAGGTTCCCGTTTATGTCCTTACACATATCAGGCTGTGGCACGTGGCCCTTACGTGAACGGTTTAACTTCTCATAGAACTTTCGTGTGTTATTAGCGCGGTACAGTTGCTCCGTTTCTTCACGGTCTCGATCTTCCTGCTGGCGCTTTTTCCTCCGGAAAATCGAGTTCTGTCTGTTCCGCGCCTGTTTATATCGTGCCTCGTTCGCCCTCGTGCGGTGTTGCAGCAATCTCGCCCATGCTGCATTCTTCTCTTCCACTAACTGCTCACATTCATACCGTCATACCAGTCGTTTCTCTGCTCAGGGGGCACCGTGCCAGAATGCAGCGGTTGCGGTGCTACCAATGGCCGGATCGAATATCTCTCCAGCCATCTTCAAGAGACGCTGCGCCTAGCTGCTCTGCCGTTGGGAGTGCCACTTCCAGCTGCTGCGCGTATTCTTGGGCTAGTCTACCGTCTCGTAGCCGCCCGATATTAAGCCGCGGCGTCCGACTTCGACGCGTGTTGTACACCGTCGAGAGTTTTAAGCGCAGGCATACTGCAACGAGGTAGTGGTCGGATTCAATATTCGCACTGCGGTAAGTGCGGACGTTCGTGATGTCGGAGAAGAATTTACCGTCGATTAGAACGTGGTCGATTTGGTTTTCCGTTTCTTGGTTAGGTGATTTCCATGTGGCTTTGTGGATATTTTTGCGGGGAAAGAAGGTGCTTCGGACTACCATTCCGCGGGAGGCTGCGAAGTTTATGCATCGTTGGCCGTTGTCATTCGATACGGTGTGCAGACTATCCGGTCTGATGACCGGTCTATACATTTCCTCCCTTCCTACCTGTGCGTTCATGTCACCGATGACGATTTTAACGTCCCGCAGTGGGCATCTATCGTATGTCTGCTCCAGCTGTGCGTAGAACGCTTCTTTCTCGTCGTCGGGTCTCCTTCGTGTGGGCAGTGCACGTTGATGATGCTATAGTTGAAGAAACGGCCTTTAATCCTCAGCTTGCACATCCTTGCGTTGATTGGCTGCCACCCAATCACGCGTTGGCGCATCTTACCCAGCACTATGAAGCCGGTTCCCAGCTCGTTGGTGGTGCCACAGCTTTGGTAGAAGGTAGCCGCTCGATGCCCGCTTTTCCACACTTTCTGTCCTGTCCAGCAAATCTCCTGCAGCGCCACGACGTCGAAGTTGCGAGGATGTAATTCATCGTAGATCATCCTGTCGCAACCTGCGAAACCTAGCGACTTGCAATTCCATGTTCCAAGCTTCCAATCGTGATCCTGTATTTGTCGCTCTGGGTCTTTGCCGATAATATCGAGTCGCATTATCTCTTATATTGTTCGTAATGATTGGTTTTCTAGGCGGCTTATTGGGCCTGCGCAAACCTCCTGTCTCGTCGGAGGGCCGTCGTGTCAGGGCTGTTTAGCGTCCCACCTAACACCAGGACTTGGGCTTGTGCGCTTTGAGCGGCACACGGTCGCTTTGGTGGGGCCTACTTGCGGATACATGCAGCTTTTTATAGAGGTTTAACAGGGCCCACTGTCAAACCCCACCACATCCTAGGCAAGCCCCACAACTCGCAGATGGCCTGGGGAGGGATCGTCAAGCCCTTGGACATAGTCCCTGCGGAAGTGGACATGATGAAGACGATTAGGGGTTGCTTCTTTGTTTAACTTTTTTCTGCGCTTGAGCTGGCATTATCTCCGCAGGAGAGCTGTTTGAAAGTGTTCGTTTAGAGGGTGTGTTTGATAGTTGAGCTGAGAGGCTTTTGCTTTGCGTTTTCGATGCAGTTTTCGGCCCGTTGTCCTTCAGGAGAAGGGCCTTGGGGACTGCACCGGAAGATCTGGTTGCATGTGGTTGTACAGCGGGTGTGGGAGTAGTTTCGGTGTCACTGATAGAGACGGAATCATTGGAGTCGGTAGATATTCTTTCTAGATGGTCGATGTCGAAATTATTATCTGTGACAGTTTCGCGAGCTGTCTTGGGAGCTGATATATCTTTTGCTAAGGAGGGTGCAACAAAATTAGCAGGCATGACTGTACGAAGGAAGTTGTTTAGCTGGGTCGTTAGAAGTGCTATTTGCTCGTCTTGCTTTATAATAGTCGCCTTTAGTTCTGCGATTGTGCTATCTCCTGTGGGGGTTGTTGTCTGAGCTCGGGCTGAAAGCGTTGCGCGAAGTTCAGCGATTTCGGCATCTGTTTTAGCAACGATCCGGTTGAAATCGTCATCTCTATTATTTTGATCCGAGGAAAAGGGGGGGAACAATCTTGGCAAATGCATTGCTAGCATTTCGAGCATCGTAAGCCCTCCTGGCCGCCGGGTAAGATAAGCCTAAATACACTTTCATCCTCTGAATATCGCCTCTTCGATAGGCGAGGCAACACCGTTCGGAGATGGCGTGGTCGGAAGATTGGCACCGGGAACAAAACTTTTCTCTGGAGCAACTTCTGTCATCAGCAATTTCGTGGGTTCCAGAGCACTTACCACAGACCGGGTTCCTGGATTGGCAGCGTCTAGCCGTATGGCCGAAAGCCCAGCAGGTGAAGCACTGCATAGGCGCCGGATAGTACGGCCTGGTCCGACATCTTATGTAACCGAAATCGATGAAACCCGGCATCGCCGTCCCTCTGCACGTGATGATGATGGTAGGTGTATTTTCTCTGATATCCCCGTTCTTCCGCGTTATCCGTCTAACCTCTTTAACTCCCTGTTCTTTAATCTCTTCAAGCAGTTCCGCATCGGTCATGGCAACAACATCTCGGCAGTTGACGACACACTGGGTGGTGTTTAGGCTTGGGTGCTCAGTAACCGTTACAGGTGTTCCATTAATCATCAACGTCATTGACAGTAGCACCTTCACTTGTCGCATGTTCCGGACCTTTAAGGCATATGACGTTCCTTGGGCTTCGGGAAAAGCCCCTTCGAATTTGCCGTGTACTTGCTGCTGCACTGATTTACGGATGGTAAAAGGGATTTGTGGCAAGGGGCCGCTTACCGCTGTTAGCCTGAGTACATGTAACGAATCGTAACATTCGGGATCCACCAGGTGGTGGATCATTCCTGAGATCCCCGATCATTGCTGCCGGAGTGGCAGCAACTGTGGAACGCTTAAAGCGCCGAGAGAGCAGGGTCTCGCACTCTATTCGCTTTGACGCAGCCGCGCTGTTGCCATCTAGCGGTGACGGACGTGTGCGTGAAATCTCTGTTTTTCAACATGGTGAAGTATAGGAAGTATATTTTAAAATGCTTTTAAAATGTTAATAACAGTGATATGTTGAAAACTTTTAAATACGTAGGGTTAGATTTTGAAAAACTTCATGTTAGGCTCCTTATCTACACATGCTTTTTTAATCAAAATAATTCAACTTTCGTGTTACCTACATAAAAGTACATTAAATTTCTAACCCAAAAAAGTGAACAATTTTAGGCTAAAATGTGTTTTAACGCTTTAATAAGCATTTTAAAATTGACGTCCTATATCCCTTGCTGGGTGAAATAAAAAAGCATTAGCCGGCCCCCATTTTGTTTTCTCGCTTTCGTCACCGAAACTTCCCCTTCGCTCCTCTCTATGTATGACTTTCTTCTCTTGGGAGAATCGGTCACTTATAATACGGTCTGCTTTATGCGGATCTTCTGCTCCGTTGCGCTCGCTGTACCGAGATTTGATTATGGCGAATCGGTCAGCCTGACAGGACTCTTTTCTTCCGCCTTGTTCTTTTCCGTTCAGAGAAAAAACACTTCACTTGTGTACACCGTGCGCGAATGCTCAACTGGGTGACCGCCCCACCGATGGAGCTAGGTATGCGGTGAGTACCCCACACTAGAGTTCTTAGCGTCTCTTTCACTCCGGCTCAAGCCCGGTCAACTGGCGGTCAGTAACTTGACGCCAGTCGCACTTGGATTCGTTTATGACACCGGCTTAATGAAAATTTTCATTAAAACCAGATTACTCTTAGCTTGCACTTCAAGCCCCCTCCAACCTACTTCGGCAGGGAGCTCGAACCTCCGATGGCTTCAAATGTCCACTTTCACTCCCACTAGATTGCAGTTTAGTCGTCGCGGAACCGGACACTACTAATAAAATTAACGGACGATATACCACTTACAATTTATTAAACGGGACAAACAGTAAAACAAATTAAAAGCTTGCGAAGCGAAAGATCTATGAAAACGCGTCCGTTCACACCGAATGCAAACGAGTTGTGACAGTTCTCACTCCTCAGTTCTAAGTTTTCAGTTCTAGTCTCTTAGTTCTTAGCTTACAGTTCTCAGTTGTCAGTTCTTAGTTTTCAATTCTCAGTTCTGTTCTCACTTCTCAGTTCTAAGTTCTAACCTCCCACTGCTCGGCTCTTAGTTGTTATTTTTCATTCCTCACTTCTCACTACATATTTCTCATTCCTCATTTTTGAGTTCTCAATCCTCAGCTTTCAGCTCTCAAATTTTAGTTTTTAGTTCCAGTTCTCAGTCCAATATAAAGTTTTCAAAACGACTTATTTGCTTTTATAAACAAATATTCTAATGTCGGTTTGAAGAATCTGATAGCATTCCCTTGCAAACCCCCAACACCAGCAAACGGGTAGCAAAAGTTTTCATCTACGTATTGATGGTGTTGGTTTTCATGGGAGATTTATCCGATTCGTTAAATCGACATTTTAATCTTTGTTTACAAAAGCAGATAAGTCGGTTTTGAACATTTGACATTGAGTTCTTAGTTCTCTATTCTCAGTTTTCAGTTCTAAGTTCTCACTTATCATTCTTCATTCTCACTTGTCATATCTCATCTCTTACTTCTTATAATTCATTTTAGTATTCTCGCTTCCCTCTTTCCATATATCAGATTTTACTTCTCATTCCCCGATAATCACTACCGATTTTTCATTGAATTGACTAATATCCCATCGTTTTTAGCTAGTTATGGAACAACTTCTTGCAAGGGCAGCTTGTTATGTCCTCAGACAAAGTGGTCCTTTCTTAAGTCTAGTTACCAAACCAAACCCAGACCCAGAGTGATTATCACTCCTTCTTAAATAACTGAGACACTTCTGGGTTTGGTAAAGTCTAGTCCAAGACTGATTTATTCATTTTCATATTCCTAACTATGCGGCCTCACGCGGTGGTGAGTACGTGACCCTTTTCGCTCACTCAACATAACCGCGTTCATCGCCCGGGTGGCGTGATCGCGGCTATGGTGAATTGATTATTTTACTTTTATGATTATATCAACAGTAAACAGTTGATATCAAATACAGGGCCGCATCCACCACAAGCTGTTGTATAATTGGTAATACGTCCGTGTACATAATGGAATAGTGTGCGTTCAAGTCCCAATGGCAGCCGAATCTTTTTTTCGTAATATCTCATAAAACACCTCAAAATGGCAAACTTAACTATGTGTATTAAAATTAAAAATCTTTTCCAAAAACTAGTTATGATAAAAGTTGTGCAATTGTGGAGCGGAAGTTTAAGAAACAAACTATGCCAAATAACCAGAATAGACCTTTTTGATTTATTTAAAAAAAAACTGATATTCCAAAATTGTTTTTCTTCTTTTTATAATCTTGATAATTAGCAGCTTTTCAAAAGATATAAACGATTTTTTGAATGATTCTCGTATTTTAATTGGTTATATTTACGATGCTGGAGTTACAAAAATGAAACTTAAATGTTTTAAAAGGGTTTTAAAGGTGATGTTTGTCCTGGACAGTGTTTCCAAAGTGCGGCAGCTGTTAAACACAAAAGTAAATTGGCCCTATCCAGCTTTTTACGTTAGCCATAAATTCGATAAGGGGTGATTCAGCTATGACAGATGCTATGTACAGATTTTATATATACAATCGAAGTAGCCTTTGTATATGTACTTGTTTTTACATCTGTCAATAATTTGCAAATGTTTATAACACTAAAAAATGGTAAATTTGTAGTTTACAAGTTTTGCATATTAATTTCCTACATTTTAGGGTTCCGTTAATACATGCAACAGCTCACGTAGAAACACAACTTGTATGCGAGTTCCTCGGCGAGACTAAAATATGAACTATGAAATATTTGTTCCTTTAGAAAGCACTCACGAGCAGCAGAAGACTACCTACGATGGTTTCCAAGCTGTAATCAGTATTCAGCGCACCGAATGGTGGAAACTGCATTGATGGTTCCTCAAAGGATCAAGAACGAACCCTGTCATTGATGTTCGCGATTCGCACCACCAATCAAAATTGGTTTTTATGAACATGGCATTACTTTTGGTACGTTCCGCAATATCTGGTTTCCCGATGAAGAATCTATTATCTATTGCTCCGATATACGACTTTTTCGTGCAAATTTTTTGTCTTTATTTTTAGAAAAAAAATCAGAAGGGTTATATACTAGATACGACCGCCCGACGTAAACTACGTAAAACAGATCATAAGATAATTATTTTGGTTAGAGCCTAGAGTGATTGAAATTTTGACTTTTGCGCTCCCCTATGCTTGAACTTGAACTCCTAAATTTTCAATTGAATTGGTCATAATTTAACTGAGTACGAGCAGTTTGAAGATTGTATGGAAATTACTATAGAAATCGCCCCGTGAGGCGGATTTCGTTTCGTGGGGCGGATCATTAACTATTTGGAGGGAGATCCCCCAGCGCCGGACACCTCCCAATACCGGACACTTCTTAAAACGACACTACTTGCAGAGGTCCCTCCTTCATCTTATTAAGTACAAAAGGAAGCTATTGAAAAGGCTTCTAACGGCAAGCAATATCAGATCTTCATGTGATAAACTTTGTACAAAATTTGAAGTTGTTACACTTACTTCAATTCAATTGTTTCTTCTTGCAGAGAAAGCCACAGAAATTAGCGAAAACAAAAATTGAAGAGGACATTGAAAAAGGTGGGAATTTGGATTAGGATGTAAAAAAATTAGCTGAAGAGTCAAATAAGCTCCACTAACAATTTTTTAGTATTTACAACTTGAAGCACGTGAAAAATATTACTATTCTGAATGATGTCTTTACTCATGTAACAGGAACTTAGTCACATTTGAACATGATGCAATATATTGCACTATAGTGTTCGGTACTAGGAGACATTTTTCTGAACCGTGATTTTTTTCACCAAAATTCATCGTCGAAAAACGTGTTCAAATGATCAAATATAGTTTATATGAATCATCAATGGTCAATGGTCATATTTTGTGTATCTTTCTTCTATCTATTTTTCCTTCGAGGCAATATAACTCATGAAGAGAATGACCGAATTGCGAGATTTCCTCACTAATCGATTCGTATTGAGATCAGCTGTGTTTCTAAATGCAAAAGGTTAGTAATTTGGGAAAAGTTGGGAAAATTGTCAAAATACAATACTAGGGCGAGTTTGGAGAAAACCTAATGCGATCGCTCGAAAAAATATCTAGAGTGCGGCGTCGCAATCAACGCAGAAAATGACATTTCGAACGTTAAACTTAAAAACCCGAGCAACGCAGGGTACGTTCTGCTAGTAAGGTATAAAAAGAAACATAATCCGGATAGTTAGAGTTTTTTGTTGTTAAATGGCTTATGTGTCCATAACTTGAGGATCTCCTCCTAAATATAATCAACCCGAAGAGTTCGTAGAATATTTCAATCTGTAAGACGTTTGTTGTTGCGAACCGATCGGATTTTCGTAAGCAAAGTTATAAAGAAAATAAAATGCTCATTATTGATATGTTATTCTTTTACGTGCTCAATTGGATTCCCCACGATTTAGTATTTCCTTAATAATTTTTCTTGCAAGCAGCAAATTGTTTCGCAAAGACGTACTCGTACGTACTCATATATTTTTAGATATTAATGAGCAACGTTGCAATACGGTTTTCCAAAAAAAAATACAGTTTGCATAGTAATTCTCATACAAACTTCAAACCGCGCGTGCGTGATTAGTCAAATTACAACCAATGGGATGTTGGATATATGGGGTCGGGAGGTAGCGAGGTTCGTTTTGGTAAACGTTTTGCCGCGTGTAATGTGAAGTTTTTCCGCAAATCATGTTCGATCGCACACCAATCCATTTATGTTTCGAACAACCCTTGCGCACGGTCGGTTGTGTTTGATATGACAATTTAAAATTTTCATTTAAAACGCCAAACTTATTATTCCGCAGTGGTGATGATGCCTTTCTCCGACTGTTATTCGACTTAGAGTGATTAATGCATCTCATAGTTAATTGCCTATTAAATGTCGATTAAATGCTTTTGAAGTGTTATTTCAAGGGGTGCTGCCTAAATAGTAAGATAACATCCAGCATCTGCAGCACTTTTCATAAACACTACTTTTTTGCTCCGACCGCGGTCATTGCTCTGGTTCTGGTTAAGGCAGGCATTTTCGTCTTATCGTCATAGTCTCAAATATCATTTGCCAAATTCATCCGTACCCAATCGTAGGCTCAGGCGAAACGTTCTGCTATAGTGGAGTTCTAGCAAAATGACGTTGCTTTCATTGGCCCCTAGGACGATGGACGGAAATACCTGCCGTGTCCCTAGTACTTTTTGTGCGAATCACCGCACAAAAGTAGAGCGCAAGAACCAACCGCAGTCGGCAGTCGTAACGAAACTCTGGGTTGGTAAAGAATTGGAATTTTCAATGTTTTTAAGTCGATAATCAATAGTTCCAATGGGCTTAAAAAATTGCTGGAGAGTTTCCGATTCGATTGATAATAAAATCTTGAAAATCCATTGAAAGATAAAGGAGCTATTCACGTTTGAAATCTTACATGATTTCGTGACGGTCTCGAATTTGAAAATTTTCATTTGTCACCCTGTATCTGAGTCTTCCCCTTAGACGTAGTTTACGTCAAAAAATCATAAGGGTCGTGTACAAGACACGACCGCCCGACGTAAACTACGTAAAACCGTTTGGTGAAATGAAGAACCTAGCAAGACCCATAATTCATGAATATTACAAAATTGTTCTTTTGATTACTTTTGAGACAACACTGGTGTCGAGCAATATTCAAAACATAAAATTTGTTGGATACGACAATTAAAAATTTACATTTTGAAAGTAGCTGATACATTCATGTACACCCGATTCTTTTTTTACACGGATTATTTTCGCACGGATTTTTTTTACACGGCTTTTTTTACACGGATTCTTGGAATAACACGGATTTTTTTTGCACGGTTTCTCGAAATAGCACGGATTTTTTTTACACGGATTCTCGAAATAACACGGATTTTTTTTACACGGATTTATTTTTACACGGAACGCATCCCCCAGATTAACAAAGACCCGGTTACTTTTTTTACACGGATATTTTTTGCACGGCTTTTTTTACACGGTTTCTCGAAATAGCACGGATTTTTTTTGCACGGATTCTCGAAATAACACGGATTATTTTTACACGGTTTCTCGAAATAACACGGATTATTTTTACACGGATTTTTTTCACACGGCACGCATCCCCCGTGTAAAAAAAGAATCGGGTGTAATTAAGTCAAAATTTTTTAATTCTCGAGTTTTATATAATATGAGAAGTTTAGTTTTGGTTGTTTAATTTGTTAGGGGTTTCACTTGAAAAAAATCAATTTCATTGTTGTTTTTTCTTATTTTTCGAAAAATATTCTGAATGAGCTTAATTTAATTTGGGTATTTCTATTGCAAATAATAATTTGCACTTTGAATAAAATTAGTTTCGGTTAATATTCTTTTGTATAAAATTTTGGTTCTAAAAAGAACCGATTAACCTTCGATAATGTGCAATTCCAATCCCTAACAGCAAAAATGAAAATTTTAGCTTATTTAAATTTCCTAACTAACCGAAGTTCTGCGTAACTAACCGAAGTTTGTCTCCAATTGACCAATTTTATATTGTTATTTTTCTCAATGGTACGCATTGGAAATCACTGACAGCACATAACCAAATTCAGAATCTTGCTAGAAGATTTTACTGAACGCCAAGAGTGTGCTGGTCACAAGTTGTTGCACTTTGGAAAATCCTCTCAGCTTAACACCATTTTTCCACGGTAATGATGGTAATCCAAAGAATTGATTTACTTTAAATGACTCCATTCACTATCAGCAATTACCACAGCTCCACCATTGACGACGCGACCAACATCAACGCGGCAGCCGTTGTCGCTTGGACCGCAAGCGGGCAAAATTTTCACTCCAGTGAGGCTGCCGTCCCGACCGTCGCTCCACCATCGTTGACTGCCGCCTATCGCTGTGGGATGCCTTTGTCTCCGCCCGACAATCGCCTCCAATGCTGGCTCAAGGCTACAAATGAAGTATCGTGTCAGCTCTCTGAGAATTCTCGAACGAAAATGACGTGCACGCTTAAAATCAATAACACAGAGATGTGTTTGCATCACACAAAACGGACCTAATGTGGAACATCCCCTAGATGAGCGATAGTTACACAGCCACAAAAATAGCTCGTGTGGTTTTATTGAAGCTTGGATTTCAATATTTTCAACAGTATTTGGTTCCTCATGAAACAAGGAATCTGTACAAACGTTAACATGTTGAAAAGGACCGTTATCACGACCGTACGAGACATTTTTGTGCCTGTGTAACTGTCGCTCATCTAGGATGTTCCGCATTAGGTCCGTTTTGTGTGATGCAAACACATCTCTGTGTTATTGATTTTAAGCGTGTGCGCGTATGAGACACGAGTCTTTTATGCATATAAAAATGGAGCGATGGGCGAAAAGGACCGTAACTTATAACAACCTCATGTCCGTGTTGGGGTTGCAGGATTATTGATTGGGTCTGAATTTTTACTGGGTTTGGAAGGAATTGAAATTTCCACTAGTTTAACGTTGATAATCAAAAATTTCAATAACATTTGCAAATTGGTGGAGAGTTTCCAATTCATTTGATACATAAATCTCAAAAATCCATCAAAAGATAAAGATTATCTTTTAAAATCTTACATGACTACGTGACGGTCCCCAATTTTGAAATTTTCATCTTATACCCTGTATCAGAGTCTCCCGCGTAGTTCACGTCAAAATGCGATCACATTACCAATTTACCATTCATATGAATATATTTACTTCCAGCAACTCCCTCCGACGCACGCTTGTGATTCACTTCCGACATTTTCACTTGGCTGCCACTGATGCCATTCATAACGAATTCATATTATATAGAATCTCCCCAGGGCGCAATCGTGATTCTGCTACGGACGGCAATATTATGGCGTCGCCAAGGGCTAATTTGCTCTTTGAATAATATTCGCCTCGCCTCTTCCTTTGTATAGAATGGTGGCCCTGAGAAGAACCGATTAATTCTCTCAGCAACTCCGCCGATGCTGGAACCGCTCTCCGACATTTTCAAATGAAATGCCTCGCGCGCGCGGGAGAGCAGTTTTCTCCTAATCAATAAAGATGGCGCTCGTGATTCTACATACATACAGTGATTCTACATACATACAGAAAACATACGATGATTCAACTCATCCATGGTTTTTAGGTGCTGAAATGCCACGCGCGCGCGGGAGAGCAGTTTTCTTATAATCAATAAAGATGGCTCATTAGTCCCGCTTCTTTGTTGTCCGGTATGACTGCAAATATTGTGTAATCATCACACACCCCCAAAGGGCGTGGGCTACAGGTTCAACTTTATTGATTACAAGAAAGCAACCCTTCCAGCGCGCGAAACCATTTCGTTCGAGATGTCGCGGAGAGCAGACCGTGGTAGTGATACCACTACCAGTGGTTTGGCATCGGCGGAGCTTCTACCGGAAATTTTATTCCCGGCGATGGTGTGGGTCGCGCGGTCGTCGTCATCAAAAATTGGCAGCGCTCAGATTGAATTTTCTTGTCTGAAATAGGGGGAATGACGGCTTTGGCAGGTTTTGTTCTATTATTGTCAGGAGGGTTTTTGTTGACCAAATTTTATGGAATTCGGCCACAATATTCTTTGATATGCTATGATATGATATGATATTTGATATGAAGTACTAACGATCGGCTACCATCAATGAAAGTGGGTATTGGGAGCGTCCACAAATTACGTAACGCTTAGAGGGGGAGGGGGTTGGGCGAAGTGTGACGACCCACACATAATTTTTAGATGCTTTATACAAAAAGTGTGATATAGGGGGGGAGGGGGGGGGGGATTGAAATGCCCAATTTTTGCGTTACGTAATTAAAGGATCTTCCCTTAAGGGGACTCGGGGAGGCACTACACACTGTGTTATTTTTCCTATCTTTTGTCTCTTTCTAACATTGTCACCTCGTAATTTTGGAGTGGCGTATTTCGGTTTTCAGTTGTTTGATGTAACTGTAAATGTATCAGCATGTAGATTGTGAGTAAGCACGCGCCGGTGATACTTTTTCAAAATCATATTTGTTGTAGAAAAAAATTAAGCATTAATGATAATCAATAGTATCATTAGAATTGGCAAATTGCTGAAGGGTTTCCAGATCGATTGATAAGCAAATGTCGAAAATCCATCGAAAGATAAAGACGCCATAGCGTTTGAAATCCTAATTTTGTGACAGTCTCGAATTTGGAAATTTCCATTTTTAAACCCTGTATCTGAGTCTTCCCCTTAGACGAAGTTTACGTGCAGAAAAATCTGTAGCAAACATCAATACCGCCATACAAGCCATACCAATTTCTTCCAGTCATAATGCGAATTAATTTTTGCATGGTCGCTTTCCGATACTTGCTTGGGATTCAACTACCGACGTTAGGGTTGCGCTTGAATAAAGTTCATCTCGGAACCGATTTCTTTTTCAATCATCAACAGAAAAAATACAAAATTAGAGTCTCGCGGGAAAATTTCATGTTGTGCTAGAAGTTACGTATTGCTATTTCATTGATTGGATTTGGATTTGTTTGGATTGGTTTGATTGGATT
Organism: Armigeres subalbatus; assembly: GCF_024139115.2. Classification (NCBI taxonomy): domain Eukaryota; kingdom Metazoa; phylum Arthropoda; class Insecta; order Diptera; family Culicidae; genus Armigeres; species Armigeres subalbatus. The sequence continues at coordinate 237,079,013 of NC_085139.1, read as the reverse complement.
TGGATTGGTTTGGATTGGTTTGGATTGAGTTTGGATTGGATTTGGATTGGATTTGGGGTGGATTTGGATTGGATTTGGATTGATTTGGATTGATTTGGATTGGATTTGATTGTTTGGATTGGTTTGGATTGGTTTGGATTTGGATTTGGATTGATTTGATTGATTTTGGTTGAGTTTGGATTGGATTTGTTGTTTGTTGTTGGATTGTTTGATTGATTGTTGGATTGGTTGTTTGGATTGAGTTTGATTGAGTTTGGATTGGTTTGGTTGATTGGTTTGGTTGGTTTGATTGGTTTGGTTGGTTTGATTGGTTTGGATTTGATTGGTTTGGTTGGTTTGATTGGTTTGGTTGGTTTGGTTGGTTTGATTGATTTGGTTTTGGTATTGGATTTGGATTGTTGATTGGATTGTTTGGATTGGTTTGGATTGATTTGGATTGGTTTGGATTGATTTGGATTGGTTTGGATTGTTTTGGTTGGTTGATTTGGATTTGGATTGGTTTGGAGTTTGGATTGGATTTGGATTGGATTTGATTGATTTTGGTTGGTTTTGGATTGAGTTTGGATTGGTTTGGATTGTGGATTGAGTTTGGTTGATTTTGGATTGTTTGGTTGGTTTGGATTGTTTGATTGGATTTGGATTGGTTTGGTTGAGTTTGGTTGGTTTGGTTGATTTGGATTGGATTTGGATTGGTTTGATTGGTTTGTGTTTGGATTGTTGGATTGGATTTGTTGGAGTTTGATTGGATTTGATTGATTTGGTTGGTTTGGATTGGTTTGGTTGGTTTGGATTGGTTTGGTTGGATTTGGTTGATTTGGATTGAGTTTGGATTGATTTGAGTTGGATTTGGATTGATTTGTTGTTTGTTGATTTGATTGGATTTGGATTGATTTGATTGGTTTGATTGTTTGGATTGATTTGGTTGTTTGGATTGATTTGGATTGATTGATTGATTTGTTGTTGGATTGTTTGATTGTTTGGTTGTTTGATTGATTTGATTGGTTTGGATTGGATGGTTGGATTGGTTGATTTGGATTGTGGGATTGGATTTTGGATTGATTTGGATTGATTTGATTGATTTGATTGGATTTGATTGATTTGATTGATTTGAGATTTGGATTGAGTTTGGATTGGATTTGGATTGAGTTTGACTTGGATTTAAAATAGGATTGGATTTGGATTCGATTTGGATTGGATTTGGATTGAGTTTGGATTTGGATTTGGATTGGATTTGGTTGATTGGTTGGATTTGGATTGATTTGGATTGATTTGGATTGGATTTGATTGTATTTGGTTGTTTGATTGATTTGATTGATTTGGATTGGTATTTGGATTGTATTTGGATTGGTTTGGATTGATTTGGATTGATTTGGATTGGTTTGGTTGATTTGGATTGAGTTTGGATTGATTTGATTGGTTTGGATTGATTTGGGTTGATTTGGTTGTTTGGATTGATTTGATTGATTTGGTGATTTGATTGATTTGGTTGTTGGATTGGATTTGATTGTTTGTTGATTTGGATTGTTTGGATTGTTTGGATTGTTTGATTGGTTTGATTGGATTTGGATTGGTTTGGATTGGTTTGTTGGTTTGGTTGATTTGATTGGTTTGGATTGTTTGGATTGTTTGGATTGGATTTGGATTGGATTTGGATTGATTTGGATTGGATTTGGATTGGATTTGGATTGTTTGGATTGATTTGTTGTTTGTTGATTGTGTTTGGATTGGTTGTTTGATTGGTTGTTGATTTGGATTGGTTTGGATTGGTTTGGTTGTTTGTTGTTTGGATTGGTTTGGATTGGATTTGGTTGGTTTGGATTGTTGTTTGTTTGATTGTTTGGATTGGATTTGGATTGTTTGGATTGGATTTGATTGATTTGTGGTTTGGATTGTTTGTTGATTTGATTGTTTGATTGTTTGATTGATTTGATTGTTTGGATTGATTTGGATTGATTTGGATTGGTTTGGATTGGATTGATTGATTGGATTGGATTTGTGGATTTGGATTGATTTGGATTGGATTTGATTGGATTTGATTGATTTGGATTGATTTGATTGGATGTAGATTGGGTTTGAATTTGATTTGGATTGGATTTGATTGTATTTGAATTGACTTCGATTGATTTTATCAGATTTGTATTCTTTGGTCAATGATTTGAAGTTTTCGAAAATTTTCGTTTCCAATCCTTCATTTTTTTTTTCGCGTCAATGCTTCCTTTTATTTCTCAAAGTATCTTTTGCGTATTTCATTCACCATCAGGTAGTGGCCAGAGTTAGTAATCGAGCTTTGAATTCATAGTTCATAGATCAATGTCAATCATCATATAAATTAAATTAGAATTGAAGAAAAGTAAAAAAAATGTTTATTGAAATGATCGACCTACTGAAAATCTGGCAACAGTACTTGTGTTTATTCCAAGCCCAGGTCCATGTGGCTGGAACATGACGAATGTTGGCGCGCCATGCAATGGTGGGGAAGTTTGTCGATAGCTAGTAAACATTAGCTTTGTAGAAAGTACACATCACATGATCGAGCAAAAATGTTATGTTTGGGTGATTGAAACGAGCGAATGCAATGGGTGGTTGTGACGATTTGGCGCTTCTGTAGGCACCGTGAACCAAAAGGGTTTCAGAACTTTCCCTGATGCTTGCTGCAGCATACAGCAAATTTGATGCCAGGAAGTTAGATCAATAGATGCAACTTCTAGCTCTATTCATGTTTAAAATGCTCACGGGAGTCAGGCAGCGCCCTCGAGCCGTAGACTAAACTCACCTATTATTGAGTTCTCGGTACCGAGACCAACAGGATTACGTGCGAGTGACAAAGCTTCCGTCGCCGTCAGCTGAAAGCAATAAATCCGACCGGCCCAGGGAACCCGTCGAATTGACCACCGCTGGGTCTCCGAGATCAAACCTGCTGACACATTTGACAGTGAAGTGCCAGGGCAACCCGTCGCCACCTGTTCCCATTTGCTGCGGCGGTAATGGTCCGGGGTTGGTCGTTCGAGGACCATGTCCCTCCCCGAACGTGGATGATGCCCACAACAAGACGACCGACGGTAGTCGAAGAACGGGATGACGTGACATCATGAAAATCTTTTCCTGTCAGCAATTTCTTTCTGCCCCGTTGGCGGTTGACTCGGATTTGCTTTATTGTGGCGAGGTATTTTTGCATTA